>NC_142517.1:171583000-171891000 GCF_057876585.1 Rhinolophus sinicus | reverse complement strand
CCATGATCCTTTGTAATTGTGTATTTATGGAGCATAAATCAGCTATCAGTTTTTGTTTTGAATATGTATCCAGGAATCTTACTCCAATTTCTTATTCACTCTAGTAGTTTTTTATTTATGTTTCAAATACAAATGATTACCATCGTTTTTCTTACTTTCAAGGATTTACATTTTGTTTATTTTTCTGGAATTAAAGCATTGATTGGGATTTCCTTTTGATACTTTCAGTGTGCATGTCCTGCACTAAGTACTTAATAAAATAATCTCACTTAATCTTAACACATGCATCTGAGATAGAAACCATGACTGTGTCTGTTTTATTATTGAGGAAATATAGGGGAGTTGTCCAGGAGGAGACATTTTGTATGTGGCACAGCAGTCATGTGAAGGTGGTATTTTAATCACTGCACTTGAAGAGTTAGCGTGAAAGTGGGAGTCACTGTTCAACTTCTCACTTTAATGGGCTTTTGTGAAGGTTTCTCTATATATTCGGGACTTGCAGTAAATGAAATGCTTACCTTGATTACATTCCACTACACTTCTCTAAAAAATAAATAAATAAATAAAAGTCTAAATGAGCATAAGATTCCACTGATTTTTGCACATTTGATGGGTATAGTGTATTATCTCTTGTCATTTTAATTTACATTTTTTGATTCCTAGTGAGTATCTCTCTATAGTCTGCTTAACTTTTTGAATTCTTTCTTCTTGAAGTGAATTCTTACTTGGTTCACTTTTGAGAAGATGTCTGCCAAATACTGAAGTCAGAATAGCTATAGTTATTATTTTTCCATGAAAATTCAGGTCACAACTCAGTTAACCAAGTACTTTTTCTTGAGACCAATATTATACTTTCATATGCAGCAGAAGCACATTATACATACTTCTTATTTGGTCACAAAGAATATTTAAAAGAGATGTACACAAGTGGGTAAGATTTAGAGGAAATCTTAAAAATCTTATTTTTAAGTCTTTTGTTGTTTTCTGTGTATCATGTTTTTTATTTTATTTTATTTTATTTATTTTACTTTACTTTACTTTACTTTACTTTTTACTTTACTTTACTTTACTTTACTTTACTTTACTTTACTTTATTTTATTTTATTTTATTTTATTTTATTTTATTAGGGAATAGTATGTTTCTCCAGGGCCCATCAGCTCCAAGTCATTGTCCTTCAATCTAGTTGTGGAGGGTGCAGCTCACTGGCCCATGTGGGTTTCAAACCGGAAACCCTGTTGTTCAGAGCTTGTGCTCTAACCAGCTGAGCTATCCAGCCGCCCTGTGTATCATCTTTTTGAATGTTGAACAGTGCAATAATAGAAGTCAATCTACGTATTTTTCCTTGGTGATACAGTGGGGAGATTTTCCATACTCAATTGAGTTGTCAGTTTCCCACAATTCTTCAGAGACTAGGCTTAAAATAGGATATTGTTCTAAAGTGACTTTTGTGCTGAATCAATTAAATGCTGAATTAAATGAACTAATCATTAGTGCATTTAAATGATTATCATTACCAGTGGTCTTGATTTATGAACTATGTAAGCTTCTCTCATACCCAATTTTAAAAGAGCTATCTCTATGCTAAAGCTTAATTGTGCTTGAAAAAATACAGGGACACTTATAATGTCTTTAGGAAGGTGATTGGGAATTAAAAGTAAATAAATAATGCTGTTAAATAATGTAAACATACATTTATTTCTTTTATTTGTATAATAACTATCTTAGGAGTTCAGATTTGTATATTGTTAAATTCTAATCCTCAGAAAATACTTACAAGATTGTACTTTTAATTTTAAATTTCTGTGGGAACAAATGTGAGAATGAAAATTGTAAAGCAGTTTATCCCCACTAATGGGATGATCAATGTTGCCTCCATGTTGCCAAAGGCAGTGGATTTGCATTCTTCCTTATCTTACCAGGTCATTCTGTGACACTTAGTGAGAGTTTTACTGCTAATTCATTGAAACTCTCTTCCCTCATGTGTAATTGCTTTTGTGTAACTGTTTTTTAAATAATACTTTTCTCATAATTCCTTATTTGTATTCTTTGTATCTTTTTTTTTTTTTTTTTTCCTAAAAATCATCCTTTTAAGTGCCTATATTCTTATCACCTTTGCCCCTGGCATTATGCTCCTTTGAATCTATGTACTCTTCCTTTGTGGCCTCATTTGGGACACTCATGTTTCCAATGACTTCTTACATGATGTTGAATTTCGTGTTTATGTCTCCAGTCCAGAACACCTGACCTTCCCCCAGCTACTTTCTGAATAGTTCCATATGAGCATCCCACAGGTGTCTCCCATTTCTCATATTCCAAGCTGAACTTACTATCTCCTTCTAAACTTGCTCATCCCTTTATATTCCCTGTCTTGGTGAATGATGTGGAGGTTCACCAACTGCCAAGTCAGAACACTGATGGTAGTCCTGAACACATCCCAACCAAAATCAGAGTCACCAAGCCTTTTGAGTCTACATTTTTAATCTCTCTATTACCACTCCCACTGCCTTTCTCCTGCTCATGTTAATTATCATCTAGAGTATTATTATTAATGCTCTCATAATAATGATATTTACTGAACAATAACTATATTTGGAAAACTTTATATAATTTCATTTTGCTTCCACAATTATCTCATGGTGTAGGTATTATTATTCCCATTTTCCAAGTGAAAAAAGCTGAGCCTCAAAGAAGTTATGTACTCTGTCTAAGGGTACACAAGTAAGTTCGCCAAGTAAGTGGCAAAACCCAAGATTTCATGTTGGATCTATAAATACACCGGTGTCCTAACTCTTAAGCATCTTGGTAGTTTGCATCTTGTGGTTCTGTCAGAAATGAATCTTACCTACCCTCTACCCTGCTTCACAGAGAAGCTTCTAAAATCTGACAAAATCTGATGAAAAGAAAGCCCAGCATGTTTAAAACCTCCAAAGAGTCCCATTGCCCTCAGGATAAAGTTTAAACAGAATCTCTCGTGATATGATTCCTGTGCATTACCTTCAGTTATTCATTGTCTCATACATTTTCCTCCAGACACACTGAGTCCTAAGGGATTCCGGAATGTGCAGTGAGTTCCATTTTATATTTCCTTTCCCCATTCTAACCTGCTATTTTCTCTACCTGGAATATTCTTTCTTTCTGGACTAGCTAATATCTGTTCTTTCTTCAAAGCTCAGCTCATATACCACTTCTTTGACCTCCGATTATTATTTAGGTACCTCTTCTGTCTGTTTCTAGTACAATCCTAGCATCTACCACTTGGTATGTAATAGTTATTAGAAAAGGTACTTAAGGGCAGAGATCATATTTATTTTACATTTACTGATAGGGCCTCGTACACTACCACAAAGTACTAAAACAGTTTTTGAATGAATGAATGAGGTTATTTTAACCTCATTCTAAGAATTCACTTAGTTTAACTTACCTGTATATATTTTGACCAAATTCTGTGATGTATTTTAAAGAATTAAATTAGATCTGCAGTTTAAAATCCTCCAAATTTTTGTTAGTAAACATTCCTCTGCTTTGCTTTTCATTTCATTGTTAACAATCTATTTCATAAAGAAAATGTAAGTGCAAATGTAAAACAATGCTAAAAGTACTGATGAACCCTAATAAGTTGGGGGGAAACAGAGATGGGTCAAGGCCAGTGGACAGCAAATAATATCACAGAAGATAATTTTTTTGAAATTGACTATAATTGAACATTTTCTCAGAAATACCTGTCATGGTGCTTTTAAGAGGAAATAGTATTTTATTACAAGAGAAGAATGAAGTGCATGGCAATAAATCTAGATTTCTTTTTAGATTTTAGATTAGCTATCTGAAAACCTTGTGATTTCTCACAGGCAGAGAAATATAAGAGTATTTTGAACAAAACAATAAATAAAATCACAGAAACAAATAAATAAAATATGTATTCTATTTGCTTAATACAGAGTAGAATGAATTTATAAAAGTTTAACTTTGTCATTATAAAGTAGAAATATAGGAAAATGGTCTTTCCCTTTAATCCTATTGAAGGATGCATAAATTGTCATCTTGAGACTTGAACTGACACTCAGGTGATGATTTGTTGCCTGGTGCAATGTTTAAAAGTCAGATTTAAAAACGCATTCTGACTGTGCATAGCATCTCCAATTCAACCACAGATGACATCACCTTTCATTGTGTTACACCTAGACTTTTTCAGGCATTTATATTACATGCCTGGTCCTTAAGGACATTTGACTAAATAACTGGCTGTCTGCTGTGAAAACAAAATCCTTAATTGGCTTGAGGTAGACTGAACTGGAAGATGATGATAAGAATTTGTGTTTGATTGGTTGTGTTGTACCAGAGGGCCAGGGTTTGGGTCTGGCTTATCCAGACCCAAATGAATGATCTTTCTACATTCTTTAACTGCTCTATGACTCAATGTTTAAATCTTTAATGTAAAGATTGTAATTCTTCACAGATAATTGTAAGAAAACAGTTACATGAAAGCTGTATTGTAAATTAGAAAATATTTTTAAATTGGCAGCTATTTCAATTAAAATAATTCCTGGAACCCAGTGCTCAATAAATGTTGAACTGAATTACACACAAATGAAAATTCATTTTCACTTCTTAATATAAATTCTCTAACAAAAGTTGTATTATTTATAAAGAGCAAACTGATCTTCAGTATGTGGGTTACTGTATTAGTTTGCTAGGGTTGCCATAACAAAATACCACAGATTGGATGATTTAAACAACAGAAATTTTTTCACAATTCTGGAGCTAGAGGTCCCAGATCAAAGTGATGGTAGGATTGGTCTCCTGAAGTCTCTATCTCTCTCTCTCCCTCTCTCTGTCTCTCTCCCTCTCTCTGTCTCTCTGTCTCTCTCTGTCTCTCTCTGTCTCTCTCTCTCTCTCTCTCTCTCTCTCTCTCTCTCATTCGCTTGCAGATGGCTGCCTTCTCGCTGTGTTCCCACATTGTCTTTTCTCCTTGTGCGTGCATCCTTGGTATCTCTTCCTCTTCTTATAAGGACACAGGTCCTGTAAGATTAGAGCCAAACCCTTATGACCTCATTTAACTTTAATTACCTAATTGAAGGCGCTTTCTCTGAATATAATCACATTGGGATTTAGGTCTTTAACATGTGAATTTTGGGGGTACATTGTTGAGTCCATAACAGTTCCTACAGTTTAATGCATGTATAAGGGATGATAAAGAGTCAAAAGAAAATATGAACTCTGCCAAATCCCTGAGATGAAGGAGAGAGTTCAAGGTATAAACACCAAAATATGCCACAATATTTTTCCTCTAGGATTTTTTAGCAGCATTCTGAAACAAAATCAATCTTTCTTCTCATCAAATAATAGTTTTCTGAGGGGGAGATGTAGTTTAATTTATCATTTGTAAAGTGAGAAAGGTGCAATCATTGTAAGTTCTAGCCTCATACCCAAACAGCCTCTAATTCAGTCACACCATTTGCCAACTCTTTATGCCCTCTCATAACTCTTTGGTGTTGTTTCAGCTGGAATGTTATCTCTCCGTTCCTGCGTGGTCAGCTCTGCTCTAATTGCAGTACTTAACTCAAATGTAACCTGAACTACTCTCTCTGAGATCCTCTCTATCTTGTTCATGACTCTATCAATGTGAGTACCACACTGCTTAGTAATTTTCTTCTTGAGTATCTCTTCATCCTGAGGCTAGGATAGTGTGCCATTCATTGTTTTTTAGTGATCTAGTGTATTATACCTTATTCATGAAAGTGCTCAGTTAATGTTGTCAAACAAATGGATGAACTATAATGAGTTGGAAATCCCTCTCATGAACACGAGGTAGCTTGTCTTTTCAGGGCAGTTTTCTGTGGGGTTGGCCCAAAGTCATAATTTCATAGTAGGTGGTATAGAAAGGGAATTCTCATGGACATCAGAAAGACAAGTGAAGAGTGATGAGAACTAAGCCCACACAATGAGAAGGGAAAGTGCTAACCTGTGAGTGTGATGAATGTGTGTAGAGTACCCTCACTGGTGGCCTCAAGTCCATGGGGTGTTCAGCAGCTTGACAGATAAAGGGAACAGAGGAAAGGAGATGCGAAATTTATAAGGCTGAGAAAGGAGCAGAACGTAAGCTTTTAATGATATATAGCTGGAGCCCTGGAACTAGAGATAGAATGAATATAAAATGTTCAAATACATTGTAAAAAAATGCCAAATTATATAAAAAGAAAAACAAACAAACAATTGAAAACTCTAAGGAAGATTAATTGTGACTCTAGGAAGTCATTAATTATTTTAGTCAATATATACGGATTCAGTGCCTGTTAGTGCCAGTTTTCTATTTTATAAATATACCGGGGTGAAAATGACAGAATAGATTCGTATTCTAGTTGAGTTTACAATATAGTTAGTTGGGTTAGACAGATAATAAACAATATATATATAAAAGTAATTTCTAAGTGTTAAGCTTCAATAGCTTCCCTTTAAAATTTCACTCATTGGACAGGGTTTGATTCTCTGGAGCATCAAAAAATATATATTACTCCTCTCCATCCCAACAATGCTGATCCCTAGGCAGGCCTTCTAATTAATATCTGATTACTTTCATATATTTGATTTTTGTCCCTTATGTATAAAGCTGTACAGAGTTTTCTTACACTTTGTTTTCTTCCTCTTTTCCACAACACTAAAATCTTTGCTTGTAATAAAAATTTATTGCTGTAGTTTGTTTTACTTTTATGTATTTGTACCAGCCTTCTAATAAATACCTTATTGTGTGTTTCTCACCCAGAGTTACAGTTTATAAATACTTAAGAGTACTGCAGTCAGTGCTTAGTGCTACATTTTAAAAGGGATGTAAACAAAACAAAATGGTTATAAGGTAACAAACAATGTGCAAAGTAATGGGGTATCACTTCTCTTGAGAAATAAGTGAAGGAACTAGAAATATTTCGTCAGGAGTAGAAAAGACTTAGACTCCAACAGGTCTTTTTAAATATCGGGTTAACTGTCACCCAGGAAAACGTATTAGATGTGTTTAAGACCCTGTCAGCATCCCTATCAATCTGTGTGTCTGGAAAGAGAGGAGAATTGAAAATACTCATGAGGACTTGTAAGGTTTATGAAGTTGGTTAGGCATACGAACAGTAGCTGAGCATTGATCCAAAGGATGGATAAAGTAGAGCGATTAGAGAAAGGAAATGATGCAGTCAACTTTAAAGATTTATTTAGCATTTGTATTTGAGTTATATTTGAGTTAGAGGAGATGTCATATAATGTGGGAAAGTGATTTCAACTTGGCTAGGATGATATGCTTTGATTGTGGAACTAGAAAACCACAGGCTTATCTGAATTACATATGAAGAAACTTAGGCACAGAGTCTGAGTCCTGTGGTCAAGGTTAAACAATTACAGTATGTTGCTGAGTCAGGATTTGAACTTACGTGGCTGACTCCAAATCTAGACTCTTAAAATTTTCACTATGCAAAGAATAAAAACAGTGTATTTTCAAGTATAAAAAAAAAGATCAGTTTTTAAAAACTAAGATCTAACTTTTGTAAATAAATTCCATGTACTCACAGATGCTTAAATACATTGGGATGAGATATACCAAAAATGTTAACAGTAATGACCTCTGGGTGGTTTGATTTGAAACATTTAAAAAAAAACAAAAAACTCTGAGGTTTTAATTTTTCACAAAAAAAGAAACAAACAGGTTTTTTTTAAAAATATATATTTTATGCTGAATGAAAATACTTGCCAACCTAGAATTATGTATCAAGGACAAAAATACTTTTAAGAATGAGAAAATAAAGACATTTCCAGAAATAAAAAAACAGAGTTTGTGACCAATAGATTCTCATACTCTCAAAATTCTGAAGCATACTTGTGTGTGTGTGTGTGTGTGTGTGTGTGTGTGAGTGTGTGAGACAATTTAAGTGATGCTTGGTAGAAATTGTGGGTGTACAAAAGTAAATGAACAGAAAACAAAATAGTAAACTGTAGATAAATTTAAAGAAAAACTAACTCTTTTAATGCAATAGAACAATGTCTGTGGGGTTCAAAGGAGGAAACGTAGAAGAAAACTTTTAAAATCAAATTTGTTATTTATAAAAAGTAAGAATAACAATATAAATGGATAGTGAAAATATTATCCATGGATAGAAAGACATGATATTGTAAAGATATCAATTTCACTTCACCTGAGTCTGAGAATCATTCAAATCCCAATCAAAATATGAATATTTAGGAGGGGTGGAGGGTATTTGGAAAGTTGATTCTAAACTTTGAATAAAATTGGAAAGGACATTCTTGATATAGAGGAACAATATGGTAGGCTTTGCCTTACCAGATAATCTAGAGTCATTATAAACTTATAGTTTAAATTAAAAATGGTATGATATTGGCATAAGAATTGACAAATATCCCAAGGGACAGAATAGCTTGGAAACAGACACCTGCCTAACTGGAGATTTGTGTGGTTACACCTGTCTATAACAGATGAAGACAGCTTTTTAAAATATATGGTTCTGGCACAATGGGTGTTATCTCTATGGGAAACAAATTGGATTCATAGCTCACGTCATATAGAAAAAATCAATTGCAGGGGTATTATTAATCTAAAAGTAAAAAGCAAAACTAAAAATTTAGAAGATACCAAAGGGAATATTGTCATTATCTTGTGAATGGGGACAGATTTAATTTGGACACAGAATGAAAACTTACATGAAAACATGATAAATTTAACTACATTAATATTCAGAGCTTCTGTTCTTAAGAATGTATTATAGAGAGAATGGAAAAGGAATGTCAAGCCAGAGATCTTTGCTATACATATTTAACCAAGGAGTAGTATCCACTATGTATAAAGACTACTAAAATTCAATAATAAAAAAGACAGTTTACCTAACTTGAAAAATATGTTGATGACTTAGATACTACACAGAGACAGAAAATCAAATGGTAAAGAAATATATGAAAAGGCACTCAACTTTAGTCAGAATCAGGTGAATAGTAAGGAATCTACCCCCCCCCCACCCCCCACCCCCAAGAGGCCTGGATTTTGCCCTCAGCTTCTGGGAGTTAATCTCTACGCTCCTGGCATGTCATGCTTGATGGAAGTCTTTGTTTTATGTAGGGGCCTTGTGTTGGACAGTCTAACAGTGAGATTTATTTAGTGTGGGAGCTAGCTAAACTAGGTAATAACAAGGTGATTAAAGTAATGACCACAGGCTAAGCCTAATGATAAGTATGGTTTAGGGTGGGACTCTGAGTCATGAAACTCAGTCTCTGGAGGAATGGAGTCTGAGATCAGCCAATGGAAAGTCAACTGTTCCTATGTGATGACCTCCACTAAAGACTCTAGGCACCAGGCTTGGGTGAGTGTACTTGATTGGCAGTATTCCATGTGTATTACCAGACATCAGTACCAGGGAATAACGCTGTCCTGATTCTGTGGAGACAGGACAACAGAGCTCTGCGTTTGGTACTTTTTCCTGGATTTTTTCCCTATGTGCTTCTTCCCTCAGCTGATTTTAATTTGTGTGCTTCCTCTGTAATAAGGCATAACCATGAATATAACAGCTTTCAGTGAGTTCCATGAGGCCTTCTAGACACTTATCAAACCTGAGGAGGTTTGTGGAACTCCCCCAGCTTGCAATTGGTGTCAGAAGTGAGGGCAGCTTTGTGTGGACTAATTTCACAGTTGTCTAACCTCAATATTATGAAACGGAAATTTAAAAGCCACATGAATATTTATTACACACCCATTTAATTGGCAAAAATTTACAATACTAACTTTTCTTCAAAATTGATATTAATTGAGAAAACACAAAGAATGAAAAAGTTAGGATTGTGATTACAGCTATGGCAGAGGAAGATAGTTGTATAATATCTGGGAGTGATACAAAGAGGATATGTTTTATGCACTTTTTTTCTTTAGGTATATCTTATAAAGATAAGAATTTAAATAAAATTTTCAAAGACTGGGAAGATAATTATACCGTAATATAAGACTGGGTCTTTAATATAATATAATATAATATAATATAATATAATATAATATAATATAATATAATATCAGGTCTTATATTAATTTTTGCTCCAAAAGACACATTAGAGCTGATGGTCTGACTAGGTCTTATTTTCGGAAAGACATGGTATTAATAGTGAAGTATTGGATCATTTATAAACCTTCTTTTGTGACTTTCAATTTTCTACCACTGAATTGTATTATTTTTATAATAAAGAGAATAATAGAAGTGTTTTCTTCAAGAAACAAAGTGTGCGATAAATATGGTACATGAATTAAAAAGAATTGACACTACAAGGTCAAAGAAGATATAAAGTTGGCTACTCATAATGTCCATTTGAAGGAACTGTGGTTCAAAGGTAATTCTCTCGCTTTTGAGCCCAGAAAAAATAGTTTAGTCAGTGCTCTCAAAGTTGATCTGCTGGTTGGAGACTTATGAGTAACTGCAATGGATCTCAAAATTCCAATTTGTTTACTTATAATCGGGGCTCTTTTCTTCCTGTGTCACCTATCAGAACACTTCCTTCCTTGCTTATGGAAGCATAGGTAGCTGAAGTGATCATGAGAAGGTATGATCTGGAATAAGCTTTGGAATGCATTCTGCCGGCTGTGCCAAAGCCTGATCATCAAGGTCTCTCTAAATTGAGACCTCTAGATACAGGTTGTCACTGCTTTGGAGAATCCTGGATAAACCCTGGCAAAATACTTCCTCCTGGATCCACTTTCTAAGGCCTTATGTAGAATCCTTTGCCACTTCCTTCCCTTGATTAAATGGACCCCATCTTTCAAATCCTATTAGACATAATTACATTTATAGATTTAGGTTTTCCTATTTTGTCTTGGGCAACATTCCTTTTTAATAGGAGGCTCCTGGACATGGTTAATCTCATCCATTATGTATTGATTTTGACTCTCAAAGGGCCAGGTCCTATTCTTTTCTCTTTGTTAGGCATTCTAACTCTTTCTCTACTGACTATATGTGATATGTGATATTTTAAAATTCTTATTTAGTCAGGTAGGATAAAACATTTACTTGTTAAAATACCTTCTCCCTAAATGGGATTTTTTACAGAATGGGAAAAATGGACCTGCTGTTATCATTTCTGCCCCATGTTCTTGTAAAGAACAATTTATTTTTTGTTAGTGAAAATATATCTGTACATAAACTTGATTTTCTTGCAGCATTTTTTACCACCAACATATTTTCTTGGCTATACTAATATGAAGATTTTTCTTTCAGCAGTTTATAGAAATGGTGCTTCTGAGCATACATTTTCCCTTTTACTGCTGAAAGGAAACCATGGGAACACAGCATCCAGTTTTGTGTGACAGGATCCTGGTTAGCAGCCCACATGTGGTGTGTTTTTGTTTTGTTCTACAGTTGTTTCCACTGTGTCATGTAATTCATCACAAGGATTTTGAGAATGGAAAATGTCACAAGCCAAATGTACAAAATTAATGACTAGTTTACTCCATGGCAAAGGGCAGATAGTGAACAATCAGGCAGAACAAAAGCAACAAGAATCCCCGGACAGAAGCTATTTCATCTAATGAAGTTCAGGTTTCTGTATGTAATATGAAGTTGTCAGGGCACTGGTAATCATCTTACTTAATTTTTAAATTTGTGAAAGTCATAAATGATTACCTTTTTACCCACTTTACATAACAGTCAAGGATAACCAATCACATGTTTAAAGCAACTAGGAAAAAAAAAAAATCAAATACACTATCGGTATTTTCAGAGCAACTTTAGAATAAACTTGTTACTAGCACCCAGATTCATTTTCGATGAGTCCTGTGTGTCTGTGACAACATATTAAATGTGGAGCCCAGATTTGTTCACATATACTTTTGGAGCCATGCATTTTATAATTCTTTTTGCAAAAAGATGGGGGAACTTAGTTATAGACTTTTCTCACCTAGCTCATTTTGATTAAAACGTATAAACACAAGGCGAGGAATCATAGCCAGAGACCCTTGAACTCCAAACTCCTGTCCCTTCACTAATTGTAACATTCATAATTCTCTGCCAGTTTCATCACTCTTCCATTACCAATGCAACTATGGGTATTTTGGAGGTAAAATTAGCTTACCTCTGAGTTCCGTGCTTTGAATTCAGAAATGTTTGCACCCCAGGGTCTCTTCCTATACTCTTCAGAGCTTTTTGGTTTTTTGTGACTTGAAGCTATCATCTATAAATAGTGAAAGATCTGAACTTTAGCTATTTACCTTGGCACCAAAGATGTCTTTTGAGCCTTTCTTCATGTCCAGAATCAACAGATTACATTAAAACTTAATTACTAAACTCCTACATATAATTATGGAATGATGAAACATTTTAAGATAAGAGAAGTACAAGACATCACATCTGTTGAAAAGATAAGGAAATTCAGGGTGACATATGGGCCAAGTTTACAGATCCACCCCCAGTTTTCTGGGGAGACTGATTCTGTCTGTCACATTTCCCTGCCTTTAGGCTTCCAGTTGAGATTGGCCATGGCAAATTCTAGCAGGAAATACATAAGGATGAAGAGTGAGACCTAGACATTTATTCTCCTGACTCCCTCCCTAGAGCTGGGCCCATCCCTGAAGCAAAGATTACTGTTCCTTTCCAGGTCTCCTTTTCGGGATGAATTTCTCTTCTTTCAGATTTTGATAACTTCTTCCCGTATCTCCTGAGGCGAAGCTCTGCTGCTGCCAGCCCCAGGTCTCTACTGTCCCCTGTGGTTGGTTCCGTGTATCTCATCACTTTGATAATTAATTTCTTTTTAATAAACTCTTCTTGAGTTCTGTCATCTTGAGTATGCAATCTTTTTACTGTTGAGTCACTGACTGAAACACCAAAAATGGTAATAATGCCTAATTCTGAAGATCAAAGTAAAAGAAGTAATAAGAACAAACTCTTTTACTCTTAATGGGGTATCCAAAATATTTCCTCCAATTTCACCAGGACCTACTATCAACTGGACAAGTAAAAAAGTGAAAGCTAAAAATGTAAAGGGTAACAACAAAATTTATAAATATGCAGAGTTCTTATTTTCTCAGAACTGTCTCCCCCAGAACTGTGTATTTCTCCTGTTCACAACTGGACCCAGTTCTTATAGTCCCCTGCACAGGTGCTAATCCAGGAAATGCCCTTCACTGCTTTTCTTGCGTGGACCCACTGCTTCCCATATTTCATATCTTTGATCTTTTACAGTTTTTTCCTTTTTTTGTTTGGTTGTGTGACATGGTGAGAAGACAGGTTTTCAGAGACTCTGGAAAGTAATAGGTAGCAATATTTTTCAGGGACACCTGGCACTGACTCTGTTTGCCCCTGAAGAAAAAAAATAAAGGCAAAACAAAACAAAAAAAACCTTTCTAATATTTAGTTTGGTTCAAAATCTAGGAAACCTTAGTTTTTCTACAAACTTTCCTGCACAGAAATACATGGGTGGTTAGGTTAAGGTGTGGAATGGAAATAAAATCATAGTATAAGAGAACAATGGCTTAGGAGGAATTTCGAGTTTTACCTGCTGCCGGGTGCCCCATAGGGGTCCAGGGTCCAGGAAAAAGCCATATAAAGATATGCCACATCTTCTCTGTGTGGATACTTCTGTCAAATTCTGTTTCCTTTGCCACCAAAGTGAAAAACTTGCAGCTGGTCTGAGTCTTTATTTCTGTTGCTCCTCAACCCAACTTTCAATGCTGTTTTAATGCCCACACTTCTTAAGGAACTTTTCACAAAAGTTGTGTGGAAAGTTAACTTACTGAGCCTTTGCACATCTGAAAATGCCTTCACTTTTAATAGAGAGAGACATAAGCTTCCAAATACAGAAGGAAAACTTAAAATGCAATGTTTTGTCTATATATTCATTTTTTTCTTAACATAGTATTTTTGATGATACTGATTTCCAGTCTGATTCTCATTCTTTTGTAGGAGTTATTAAAATATTTTCCTTATTTTCAGTGTGCTTCAAAATTTCCTGCCTTTTGGGGGAAATCATATAAAATATAATTTTTCTCAGTTTTTTCCTTGTTTTTCCACAGTGAAGGAAAATAAGTATAAATTATCTTCATAACATAAAGACCTAGTCGTGAGAGTCCAAGGATCCCTTTGTGGAACTGATTTCTGGTCCAGCTGTGGTGGACACAGGGGCACACTGACAAAATTCCCCTTCAAAATAAGACTTACTGCCTAAGACACGGGAGTGCAGTGAGCAGGCAGCCTCTGACGGTCACTTCTTTGGGATATTCCTGGGCTGTAGAGAGCTGCCTTGCTCTGCCTAAGGTCACGTGCTTCCTGGGCAGCCCACATCCCTTGACTGAGTAAGACAGGTAGAAAAGCTCAGTCATTTCGGCCTGCCATGGAAATCGTTATGGCAGTACCTGCTCCAGACTGGAGCTGGGTTGGCCTAGATTTTGTGGCATCTACAATGTAGTTCAGCTTCTTCCTCTGCCCAAGGCTGCGTTCTCCTGCTTCCTTTTGCAGATGTTGATCCCTAATAAACCACCTTCACTTCAAACTTTTTCAGCACCTGCTTCTGGAGAACCCAACCTGTGATATTTACACTCTGTACACTACAGTTCCTTTCCATTATAAATTGATGAGGTTAGACTTTTTATTCTGTACACTTATTATAGTAATCATTATCAAATTTCCATACATTTTAGGTAAAAGACCAAGATACAGTTTTGTGTTTGTAGACATGATGGGCTGCTTGGCTCCTTGTCCCGTTAACATTCTAACTAACCCCCACGTGTGTTCAGGCCTAGCAGCTCAACTCTGCTCATGACCACGAGGAATACAAAGAACATGGTCGTAGTCACTGAACAGCTTAACACAAAGTTGGCTTCTCTGTTGTTTTCCTCCCAATGAGTGAGTACATTCTCTGTGTTTGTCAGCCGCCCCTTCCCCAGCTGCTCTTATGATCTTTCCAGAACACCTGCTCTACTAGTCTGTCTTGTCTCTGAACTCAGGTCCAATTAAATAAAGCTAATGGCCTGACTAAATTAGTTGATTCTTTTTCATGATGCTTATACTAAAATTTATCACTCTTTTTATTGGTAGGAGTTTTTACTTCTTATAATTCTTGAAATTTACACATACAGAAAAACTTTGCCAAATTTTTATTCATAAGACAAAGCTTGTAAAAGTCTGACAGAAAGCCTGTACATCTCAAAAGAGCTAACAAATGGCAAAATGCCTGCAAAGAACAACTTCCCTTCCACCCTCAATTCCCTGAGCACGAATGGAACGATTGTGATGGGGATTCTGTTTCTCTGTAATCCATTCATGTTCTTATGATTGAATTTCTGAGGCTTATCTAGAATTCAAGAGATAAAATAAAATCTTCCTTGTGTTTTTCTCTTTTGTACTTTTGTTTCTGTCTCTTGATTTATTTTTTGGTGTGTGTGCGTGTGTGTGTGTGTGTGTGTGTGTGTGTGTGTGTGTGTGTCTGTTTAAACAAAATACCTCAATCTTTTTTCTTAACACAAGCCAAGTCTAATGAAAGAAAATTTGTTGTCAAATTCAACATTTTCTTCATGAAAAACTTTATACAATTGTGATATTCAGGATTACAATGCAGCTATAAATAGGTAAAATTATTTTTCTGCTTTATTTGTTGAAATAAAAACTATGCAAGTAAATCTTTGTAAATTTAACAGCTGACTAATGTCCAAAAAATTCTAATAAAAAGATAAATGGGAGTACTAAATATACCATTGTTGGAATACAGAAACATTTTAAAGGAGGTACTTCATATACTAAATAGAATTTAGACCTAAACATCCTCATGGGTCATAAAATATGATTCTTGTATATAAAATGAGTGTTCTACCTGCTGAACCAAAATGTTTTAATGCCGAACCACTTCACTTTTAAGTTTTTCTGTTCTACTACTATTAAAGTTTACCTTTTCTTCTTAGCCTTGAAATTTATTATTACCCAATGGCAGGGAAAATGCTAACTTTTTAGTTCCAATGCAAGTGTATTCAACAGCACCAGTTTTTTTTTTTTTTTCCCCATAATAGCGTATGTACTTTTTTGTATCATCCCACAGGGAAGTCATCATCAGAAATTTGAGATACTGATAAAAAGAACAAATATAGCAGTCCATTTAAAATCACAGCCAAGATAGAAATCTGAAGGGCTCTTGGCTACACTACTAGCTAACTTACTATAGGTATTTACTTTTGAAGTTTTAGTTTAAGAGAGTTGGGACTCTGGGATGCCTTATGTTCCTGTATATTTCAATTAATAAAGTTTAACTCTCCCATATGGTAGCAAATGATTACGATAAAACCTAGACGTTAGTAAACTGGTTTTTTGTCTTCATTGGCACACCTAGAAAGTTGGTCAGTTATGCATTGCCTGGAGAAGGCTATGGTGGAGGTCTATGAGGGAGCATTTTAACACTTCACCCTACCTGTGAACCCTAAGCACTGGAAGGAATGGTAGACTAGGGGCTTCACAGGACTGTAATCAGAGAAAGGGAGTTTAATTGATTAGACATGTACTTTAGGAGGCTGATTCATTTATATTTAATTATATTCTCAACAATTCAGGTAACTACTACCAATGAAAATGGTGATACCAAGTTATAGAACAAAGAAGAGATGTTTAAATTTTCTTTCCTTATTTCCATCATATAAATATGAATATAACACTTTTTCATAAGTACAATAAGTTATAAAAATATACATTAGTCATTGAGTCATGAAGTGTTAGATCTAGAAAAATTATTAGAAATCTTCTAGTACAACTTCCTATGCAATATGGGAAATTCTTTTTGACAGATGTACAGTAGATATTTACTGAGCACCAACTTAGTGTAAACAAATATAAATAAGGTATGGTCTTTTCCCTTTTAGAACATAAGACCTAGTAGGGATTTAAGCACGATACAGAAGATACAGTTTGGACTCCAAAAATTATGTTTTTATTTTTTGCCATATGAGTTATGGTCTAAGAAATTGCTGTTCTACTCTATTCACTCTGAATTCCAGATTTGGCTTATTTAGGGGAACTGACAGCATTGGTATGAAAATATATCAGGCTGCTATAGTCTTCCACTTTTAGAAAAAGGCATTCACCGGACATTACCTCTGCTAAGTAGGACTTTTTATGCTTTCCATACTTTCATGTACAACAAATTACCAAGGATCTCAGTAAAATTGGATTCTAATTTAATTAGCTATAGTGGGACCTCAAACTCTCCATTTCTAATGAGCCCCTTAGATGTCATTGCTGCCCTTCAGAGGGCCATTTTGAATAACACGGCACTTGAGTTTTTCTCTTTCCCATTATTATATTGAATTAATATTTTCAAAAGAAAGCGTAGTGATACAATTTCAATCCCACCACTGATTTTTCCAATTAGGGCAAATCAAACCTGATTCTAGTATTCTAGTCAGTTGTATTATCGCTTATCAAGTTCTATAATTGATTTATAACTTGTGGGAGCACCTTAAATTCACTTTCACATGTTCTGGTCTTTTAACATCTCAAGCACTGGTAGTTTCCAATTCAATTTTCTGTAAAAGGCAAACACTTTCCTATATCCATGTTTTTAAAGAATAAATTTGTGGAATTTAAAAGCTTAGACACTTTTAAGAAAGAGGTTTTAATACATGGTTATTGATTGAGAAAAAATGATTTTCAATATGAGAAACATGAATTGAAAAGAAGTTAATTCAATTTTCTGCTTTAGACTATTTCATTGGTGTCTAACGAGCCTTTAATATGGTATTAATAATTTTGATATTTACTTATGCTTTTGAATTGTTACACACATTGAAAATAAAAGAGCACCTGCTTTTTAGGTGGAGAATGAATTTCTCCATAACTGTGGCTTCCTATCATGTAAAGGGAGCTCCATTTGGATAAACCTTTTGTCTTCTCTCTGCACCATCACTCATTTTTCTTCAAGGGAGAATGATCATCTAATTTCATTGATGATTTAGGATAACTAACTGGCTGTAAGCCAAGTCCTTTCCTCTTTTCTTCCTTGTTAGCTGGCTTTCAGTAGAGAGCATATAATCTGCTTTGTCCCTTTATGCCATGAGATTTACAGAGCCATGACCCTCTTCCTATTGTAGAGATGTGACTAGATGGAAACTTGTCTAATTGTGGAGGTCAGTATCAGAGGGCTCACTTGGCCACAGATAGGAGTTATATCCTCCAACCTTGGCTGATTGGTAATACATTTGATATCTTAATTTTCATATGCTGAGTACTTTGACTCTCTCAATTGGTTCAGATGTGGATGGAAAGAGAAGAATAATTTTTTTTTAATCTTGTCACATGTAATATTACTATGTGCTTTTCATTTAAGGCATGCATAAATAAAAATGTAATACAAGGCAACAATCATTGCTATAAGACCATCAGTAATAAGAGGTAACTTCTGGATAGGAGAAGAATTAATGGACAATTGAATTAAGCCTTAGAATAGTTTTTTAATAGTTTTAAAAGGTGGTAATAAAATGTCATAATAATTCAAAGGAGATAATTACGTGAGCAATCACAGAAATATAAAATTAAAGACCTAATTTAGAGAATGATAGCCTGGTTTAGCTAGAAGATAAATTATATGCGTGTGTGTGTGTGTGTGTGTGTGTGTGTGTGTGTGTATGTGTCTGTGGATGGGTGTGTCTGTCAAAGGCAAATTCTTAGGAAAGAACAATTGTACTTAAATTTTGAGGTTTCTTGAAAGTATGCTAATAACTTTATTTTGAAGAACCATTGAAGATCTGAGTAATAAAATGACTTGATCTGAGGAGTATTTTTAGGAAATAAATAACTTTAAGAACTTTGGGTAAGCAGAAATAAAGTGGAGGATAGAAAAGACCAATTAGAAATAAGAATTAGAACATGTGAAATATAATTGGAATCTGATCCAGGACTATGGAAGTGGAACTATAAAGAAAGGAATGTTCATGAGAGACACTGAAAGAAGTACAATCTTTATTGCTTAGCAATTGGATGAATGTGGGAGAAATGGGGAAAAATGATGACCATAAACAAAATTTTATGCCTATTGACGAGTGGGACTGTAATGAAATTAAATACAAATGAGATTTCAGAAAGACTGGCAAGTTTAATGGAAAAGATGTTTAGTTTTAGGTATGCTGAGATTTTATTGTTTTTGAGACATTTAGGGCAATCTACAAAATGAAAACTGAATTTGAGGTGGTAGTCGATTTGTACTTTAAACCTTTGGATTTTGAAAATTATTGGTAGTGATGTGTGAAACTGTGGATGTCATTACTCATAAATGGAGAAGGATATTCTTTCAAAATATTAGAAAGAATAGCTATGGAAAACAGCTTAGGGAATATCGTTATTTGAGTGATTGGACTAGAAAGAGATATATAAGTATGGACTATAGAAATGAACTTTGCATATTAATTAATGAAAGTCTTGAAGGAGCTAGGGAGTACAGAAAACTTAAGTGGAAAAGAGACCAGAAAATTGAGACTAAAATAACCCCTGAAAAAGAAAGTCAACTCGGAGTATAAAGTACTAAAAAGAGAGTTCAGAATGATCGGAGTGATAACTACAAGAAAGGGATTTAAGGGGAGCCTTTGAAATCTTGCTTCCTAGCATATGTCATCAGTTTGGCTCAAATAAATTCTTACAAAAACTCAAAACGAAACAAAAGGGATTTAAAAGAGCATGTGAAGGGAGTGACATCAGCATCATGTCTAAAAAAGGTGTCCCTTGCTAATGTCTCCCCCTGCACAACAGCAATTTAGCATCCATCTACAGACAAAAGTGTCTTTGTGAGTGTCTTTGTGGGATACAACATCATATGCCAAGGGACCTGAGACGGGTCTCGCCCACTCTTGTGTTGGTAATAGACAGACCTTGGTCACGGCAGTGGCCTGTGAACCAGCTCTGGCCCCTCTCAGTCACGGTCCAAGAGTCTCTGTAAAACAATGTCTTAAACAATCACCCATGGAAGAGAGTGCCTTGGTGGAAGTCCAAGTTTTCAGCAGAGAAGTTTCAGTACACTGTTGGAAGAAACAAAAAATGATTTTGGACCCATTGGAGAGGGTAAGGGGAACAGTTTGAGTTTACCAGCATCACTCCTTTCCCAAGGCAGCACAGCTTAAGGCCAAGAGAGATCTTCTTTGACTATGATTTCTCCCATGGGGGAAAGTGAGAACATGTGAATGAGCTCCCAGCTTCCCAAGCTGGGAAGAACACTACCAAAGAGACTTTTTTGCTCTCGTCCCATCCAGAGTACTGAATTGTAAACTGCATTACTGGGGAGGTAGGAAGTGGTGGGGAGAGTGGCAGCTAGGACTCTCAGAAAGCATTAAAAGGGTAAAGATCTTACTAATTGCATCAAGAAGCCCTCCAAGGAGGCCAAGGACTCCTATACATCTCACCAGCTGGCCCACAGGCACACTGTGTTCTCTGCACGCGTTATCTACATAGAGCGTTATCCAGTGGCCAGCTCCTAGTGACAGTAGTGAAAGTGAGCTTTGGCAGACAGTTAGTGAGCACACACAGAATGCCAGCCCAAATCTTCAGGGCAGGCGGAAACTGTAAACCTGAGCGTTAGCACCACCTTTGGGAAAACAACAGGGGAGCTGTCAGCACTGATCTTGGTGCATTGAAGGACTGAGAGTAGAATTGACTCCATAAAAGAAGCCATAGGCATGAGTCTACAAGAGCTGAACAGGGCTGTTGAAGACAGGACATTGTGGACCTCACTTATTCATAGGGTCACCAGGGGTCAAAGCCAACTCAGTGACATGAAACACACACATACAAGCTTAAGAATTTTACAATAAGAGGAAGCAAGAATTGAGCAGATATATCCATAGAAAGTCTGTTAAAGCATCAGAATACCTAGCAGGGTTGATGGAATCTATGTCTCTCCTTAGGCAGTTAGTAAAGGTTTGAGGAAGTGACTGCTACTTCAAATGTGAAGAAAACAATACAAAACCTGAAGGAATATGAAAAAGCAAGGAACCATGACACCACCAAAGAATCACAATAACCAATAACCAATCCTAACGATGGAAATCTGTCATTTACCCAGTAAAGAATTCAAAATAGCTGTTTAAGGAAATTCAGTGAGCGCCAAGAAAACACAGAAAGATAATTTAATGAAACTAGGAACACAATACACTAACAAAACAAAAAGTTTATCAAAGATACAGAAATGGTAAGAAAATAAAAATAAATAAATAAATAAAAATCAGGAGAAAAGGAGATGGAAAAAAAGATGAATGAAATGAAATGTTCAATAGAAAGTATCAAAGCAGAATGGACCAAGCAGAAGGAAAAAATTTGTGAGTTGGAAGATAGGAGCTTTGAAATTATTCAGTCAGAGGAAAACAAGATAAAAGAATGAAAGAGGAAGAAAGCCTGTGTGTTTGACAGGATACTATCAAAACAAATAATATGCAAATTATTGGAGTTCTTGAAGGAAAAGATAAGGAGAAGGTAGCAGAAACTTATTTAAAGAAATACATATACTCTGGAAAGAAATAGGAGAAAAAATCATAATGCTTAAAGACTAAGTTACAGAAGCTCAAAGAAAAATATAAACCAATGAAATTTTAATAATGACATGAAAAGAAAAAAAATAAAAAGTTACCATGATTGTGGTGGCCCATCCTTGTTCTGTAATTGCTCAAGGAAAGACTCCTACTCTGCAATACGAGTCTATCGTCCCCTTGGTTTATGGCTAATGTGGAAGAAGAATAGCAGTCACCATGATGAGGTCCACACTCTTAAAAGATGATGGTTCCCTAGGACCCTATAAAATGTATTGCTGCTGCAACCTTTGCCTCTGTTACTAAAAATGATCCTAATCCTCAGGTCTGTAGGGAAAAAAACACTCAACGCACTGCTGTGGTGCCATCAAGGGTGAACCCATCATCCTTGATTCTGGGGTCTTAAATGCAGTAAAGCTATGGTAATACCTTTAACCCAGACAATACTTATTCGAGACTCCCTGGATTAAGAAACATAAATATTAGCAGTGTAGACACCCTCTCCCTGAAGTGCACCCAGTAATTGCCACAAACACACAAAAAGCAAGCACTGAAAACAAAGAAACAACAATAGCAACCCCTCGCCCCCCAGTAGCAACCCTGGATACTGGAGGAAGAAACACAAGACTCACAATTGTACACTCAACAGAAATGAAACATATGTCCACAGAAAGACTGGTAGATGATTATTCGTGGCTTCTTCATTTTCAGTAGCCCCAAACTGGAAGCAACCCAAATATACGAGTACTGTATGTTAATGAGTGGATAAACAAAGTGTGGTATAGCCATGTGATGAATGTCACCCAGCAATAAAAAGAAGTGTAATTCAAACAGCAACAAGGATTAATCTCAAAATAATTATGCTGTTTGAAACAAGCTAGAGGGAAAAAGGAATGTAATATGTATTTTATTTATATAAAATTCCGGGAAGTGCAAATTAATCTATAGTGACAGCAGATGAATGGTTGCCTGGGGAAGGGAGTAGTGAGGGTTTGAAGTTCTTTGGTTGATTGATATATTTATTACCTTATTATTTTGTAGGATGGTTTCAGAGGTATATTGACATGTCAGAACTTCAAACTGAATACCTTAAATACACCTAGCTTATTACATTTTCATTATACATTAATGGAGCTGTAAAACATGTATGATTCCCCATGAGAGAAATTATTATAAAATGTCTTCGTATTTTATTTATGTTAGATTGTGGAACTTTTAAAAACTTAAACTTAACTTTGATTCTAATCAAGTAAAAGGTATAAAGAATTCCATAAAAATCACATTATTTTGATTCAGTATTTAATTTGTTGTTTTATTCATCTATAAGCTATAATATTCAATAATTATTTTTATATGGTCATATGACATAGGGATTAGAATAATATCAATAAATTTAGAACAGATTATTTAATAAATAAGTGTTTTAGTTTATCAAGAAATATTCTGTTGTTACACAGCAGCCTAGCAGACTGTCCCCCCATGTCTTTACTTGTGGAAAGAAAAGTCTGTGAGACTGTGCCTTTTTGGGACTTTGCTTATCTCAGTGTTTTATACCTCATGTCTCTCTGTTTGGTCCCCAAGAGATGGTTTGCAGCCAAAGACGGGTAAGATATCTCACGTGAGATACAACCCAAGCCAGGCGGAACCGAGGGGGACCCCCAATAAGCTGTATTAGAAGATCTGGGAAGAAGCCTTGCCTCCCCTTCTCCCCTGCCTGGGAAAAGCCCGTTGCTGACTCTGGCTTTCCTCTCTCACCTGATTGTGAGAGAAGTCATGAGGGCGATAAAGATCAGTTCTCTTCACTTATCTCAACAGAACTGTTACAAGGTGAGAGACTTGCCCTCCAGAGAGGTGCATATCTCACCTAAGTCATCACAAGACTTTCTGCTCCTGCTGCTTGGAGACAAAGATAATTGGCTTGATTCACTTTTGTGCAAGGATGTATGAGATTCACAGATCCTGGAATAAATAATGCTAATGCCTTATGTGAATATCAGTAAAAGTCACCGGTTGGCCTGAGTTGAGTCTCCAGTCTTTGTTCAGGTTGCGAGGCCCCTGGCCTTCTGAGATTTAACTGCATTAAGTCTCTGTTTCTTTCTTTTCTAAAACTTAACCTAAAGCCGCCCCTTTTCATTCCCTCACTGCCTGTATTGCACTGGACGCGAAAATATTCCTTTAAAATAAATGAATTAGGTTATTGCTTTCCCAAATAGGAATTTGGAAGGATCCCTGCCAACTTATTTGTTAATTTTTCTCCAAAGAGACAGCAGCTTAAAGGAAACAGCTGGTTTTAATACATCAGAGGAGGCTTGTCACAATTAGAGACTCTCAAAGCCTTGGGGACAGTAAAGGGAATTTTTAGAAGAAAACTAATTTTGATATTTGAAGGCATTTTGTTCAGTCAGTTTTATTGTCTCATTGGTAAATTTATTTTGTACATAACCTGCATTAATATTTCTTTCAGTATGAATATATGAACAACAAAACTCTTTATCCCCTCTTTTAAGGGATTTCAGATCAAATTAGATTTATATATATCTTTTATGAGCTGCCTGTTTCCCCTTCTTCTCTCCTATTCCCTCTCTTCTCCCTCCATCCCTTCCTCCTCTCTTTCCTTCCTTCCCTCCCTCCCTCCCTATTCCCTTCCTTCCTTTTATTCCTACTTTCCTTTTATTCTTCTTTCCTTCACTCTTGTCCCTTTTCTTCTATTCCCTTTCCTTTCTTTCCGTTCCTTGAATATAAGGCCACAAAATATTCCTTATCTTGAGTGTATAAGAAAGGGGAAGCTACACAAAGACTACAATATTGCATACTTTCTGATTTGAAAAAGAAACTACTCGGTTGCATTACACTGATGCTGGTAGACAGCACTAATACAACAGCTGCAGCCCACACAGTGCTGCTAAGTTTTTCTGATGAGCGTGGAGATCCTTTTATTTTGAAGTAGCATTAAGCCATAAAAAATCACAAACAAAATAAAAATTATCAGACTGGCACATAGCTGAGTTCTACATAATGAGTGATTATATTGGAAAACAATCCAAGTCACAATGTGAGAATAACAATATTTAATTACAGTAGTTCCCCCTTATCTGGGGGGTGGAGGGAGGGACATGTTCCAAGATCCCCAGTGGATACTTGAAACCATGGAGAGTACTGAACCTTATATATACTATGTTTATTTTTCTGTACATACATACCTTTTCACTTAAAGGAAGCACTTTATGGCATCTTTTTGGTATACCCCAATAGCCTGCATGACTGCTGTTGCACTTTGGGGCCATTATTAAGTTAAATAAGGGTTACTTGAACACAAGCACTGTGATACCGCACGACAGTCCATCTGATAACCAAGATGGCTACTAAGTGACTAACTGGCAGGTAGCATACACATCGTGGAGATGCTGGACAAAGGCATGATTTGTGTCCTGGTTGGTCAGGATAGAGTGCATTGTTGAAACATTTCATCACGCTATTCAGAACAGTGCACAATTTAAAACTTGGGAATTGTTTGTTTCTGATATTTTCAATTTAAGATTTTCAGACCAAGATAGTTGACAGGTAACTGAAACTGTACAAAACAAAAACACAAATAAGGGCGGAGGGACTACTATATACATTTCTAGAAATTTCTTAGTCTGTTTTCTGGGAAGAAGTTGAAATATTGGACTCTTCAGTTAAAAAATAGATAATTGCTAATCAACTTCTTCGCATGGGCCAAATCTGCACAGGATTTTGAATATTAGGATCTAGAGTTTAAAGGAGCTCTGATATTATTAACTGACCCCTCCTCAACTTACTAAGTAAATTCTGCTTATGTACTGTTCACGGCTCCTACTTTGCTGTGCGAATGGCTTGGTCATCTGCTTTAAACTTCAGAAAACATCAGAAAGAACATTGATCCTTCGTGGCTCTCTGAATTTGGTCAGGGTCCATCTGGCATACTTTTCAAATGGATAGGTTTCCACATATTGGCTATAATACTTGTGAAAGACAACCTGTAGATGCTTTTACAATCTGCAGATGGGAAATCCAATTATTGCCACCTGTTCTTATCTACAGAACAATTCTTAATGAAATATTTCTCCAAATACTTGAGACTTATTTCTACTGTTGTTTAATGGTGGTTTGCTTTAATGTACCATTGCTTTTATTCCAAGAGAAATATTTCATTAACAACAGACCAATAAGTATTCTCCCATTTATATTATTAATTAATCAGATACAATTTGAATATTTATTTTTAAAATAATTGTAGCAGCATGTCCTCAGCTTATTTAAAGCTTAGAAATCATTTTTGTTAATTCTTTTTGTTGATGTGAACTCCATTTTAAAAAATTTCCTGGAAAAACATAATTTATTCAGGATTGCAATTAAGTAAATACTTGAATGATATTTGGAGAGTAAGCAGGCGATTATATTGAAATTGCCAATGTCTGGTATCAATATAATTCATTTAACATTGTCCTCCTATACAAACCCGAATGTGTTTTAAACGACTTTTTTAAAAATGTAGAACACTATATTTAAAAACACTATTTAAAAACTCAGTACATAAAATAGATGAATGAAATAGCTTTATTTGCCCAGGATCTTTCCCACTCATTCCATGTCTTACCTCCATGGCCACTTGGAGGCACCACCATGCTATTCCTAATGTTCAGTAGAGTGTTAGTTCAAAATTATGGCATAAGATCAGGGTGAGGAAAAGAGATTATTTCACTATGTTGTGTAGTGACAATTAAGTGTAGTGTTTTAGAGTCTGATATTTTCAAGTCCCCTTTTTACTATGCTGCTTGAGTGTCTGGAATGTTCTGAGAAATACAGAGCCCCCCGAGGGAGTACCTTAGGGATTAGGTTATAGCCTAGGCTACTGGGAGAGACATAACTGTAATTTATTTGGAGAATCTCATCCCCGGTGGTAAGAAGAAACAGCAACATTTATGGGGGAAGGAGACAGCAGTGTTGAAGTCACAGGGAACCCGTGTTCAAGCCGCTCAGTCTTGGGTAGAGTGCACCCTTCCTGATATTAAGGTAATTTATGGAGTTCAAGTATTTAAACAGACAGTACTCAAATTTCAGTTCATCTGGCCCACAAGGAATCAAGCTGTTTGGAATTCCTAATGATCAAGGAAACGTTTTTCCTTCTGATAATTCATAGTAATAGAAAAATACCTTAGTTTGTGAGTCCAGAGATTTAAAATCTTTAATTTTGCAAATCATTAAACCATTTACCTCTAAAATAGTGAAATCATCCACTCTTGAAATCCTGTAGCTGAAGGTATGAATAACTTATTTTAACTTTTCCACTATTCATCTCATATATTTTCTTTAATTGCCATTTTTGTATGTTTGTTTCGAGGATCGTATCTTTATTGCATGTTTTGCTTTCAGATTATGATTTAAGGTAAACCAAAAAATTTAAAAATTAAAAAAAAAGCAGTTGCTATTTTGATGTAATTTGAATATTTTTCATTTCTTGGTAAATTGCTTTGGAGTGCATAAGCGTTCTTTTTTTTCTAGCTAACAGAATGCCTGCTTCCCTCTTTTTCTTTTCTTTTCTTTCTTCTTCTTCTTCTTTTTTTTTTTGTAAACCCCCTGCTCCTAGAGAGGCAAAGGAATGGATAAACTGTGAGAATGTTGAATGCTTTCTGTTCCCCACTACACATTCCCTCATATCATTCCTGTCCTGAGAGCTGTGTTAAGTGTGCCAGGCAGACAAGGGAGACAAGGCTGGCTTGAGAAGATCTTGATTTTTGCCTGGTTACTCTTCAAGCAGTGCTTCAGACCATTTGGCATCCAACACACACCTTACAGTAGTTATATTACTGCATTGTGAATATTCAGGCAGCTGAAAACTATGCCTTTTGGGGGACTATAATAAACACCATAGTAAGTCACCTGCAGTTCTAGCCAATTAAAGTTTCCTGAAATCTTTCTGTATTATGTTCTCCATTGTGAATACACATTACATTGTCACAAAGCTATACGGTGCAGTTTCAAATCTCTGAACAACCACTGAACAAACTGCAGGGTTTCTTGTTATGAATCATAAAAATGATTTCTTGCCCAAGGATAGGACTCCTTGTGAGGTAAGACATGTTAAATAATATTAAAACTGTGAGGTGGTTAATGATGAAGAAGATTTTCTATTTGATGTTTTCATGCAGGATCTCTTTTTGTTCATTTATTTGTAAAGATTATAGGTTTAACATTAATCTAGATTTGAATATTTTCATGTAAAAATGTAAAAGATTATCTGATAACTAATATTTGGGAATGGTATATCATCAAAACTTTAGATCATAGCAATATTTGAAAAATGAACTGAACTTCCCTCTCTGTAGCAATCTAAAAATATGCAAGGTGTGTATTTACTAAGGATATCAGATATTTATATTGGCACATATCACCGCAGAAAGATATGCCATAATAGAAAATGGTCACAAAATTTGTCATTCATTTATTCACTCACTCATATATAATTCAAGAAACATTTACAATATATGATGGCAGTAGTATTAAAAATTGAGACAAAGTATGGTAAAGTCATAGCAGTACATTTTGAAGGAGGGAAACATGGTGAATGATAAAGCAGTCAACTATATTTCTTCTTAACTAAAGAAAAATTGTTTTCATGAATAAAGGAAAGCAACTAATTGACTATTTACCCATCTATATTCTTAGGATGTGAGTTATATTTTTTATATAAATTTAAATTGCTTATATATGTGAATCCAAACTCTGTTAATGCTTCTGAAATACACAGTATAATAGAATAAAAAAATAAAGTAGTGCCAGTGATGATAGCAAATTTTGGCTTTCATCTCAAAGGGATGTTGTAGTGTTACACAGTAGGAGTGGATTAGAAGTATATTAGACCAATGAGGGGTACTGTCTAGTCTGCTGAGTGCTAGTGAATATAAGTAGGCAGATAAACTTCTATAATTTTGCAGTCCCATCCATGTTCTTTTTATAGTCTGTAGAATGGCTACCACTTTATTTGAATTCTTCTCAAACCAAAAGGTCCTTTTCATAGAAACACAAAATTTCAAAATTGGCAGAAAGGTTTTGGAGACTAACTAGTAAACCCTGGTAAAGCAACAGTTGCGCTGGGCAATGTCAAACGGGTAAGAATAACTTTATTCAAGGCTATTGCAATAGGGGAAAGGGACCAAAATGCAATCTGATTTCAAATCTGCTAAAACAGGGCAGGAGACTTTTAATGTTTGCTAATTGGCTTTACTCAAAGGGAAACTAAATTTTCTCACATCTTTGTGACAGGAGGTAGTTGTGCAGCTTGGAACAAAGCTCTCCTCAAGTTAGGCTCCTGCTCCTTGGTAGAAACGGAGAGATAAGGGGGCTGTCTTCCTTTCTTTCAAAGGGATGGTCCCCAGATCCTAGAGAAAGATATTCCTGGGTTATAAAGTGGCAAACCACTTTTTAAAAGATTTACATCTCAAAGGGGGGTTGAAAGAATTAACAATTACAAATTTTCTAAAGTAATTCTTTAAGAAAAGGGTGGAGGAGACCTCTGAGGTGAGGCCATCTGTATTCTCTAAGGACTGGGGTGAGAGGGAGGGGAAGGCGATTAGGGGTGGGGTGAGCCTGTTTAAATTTAGTTAAACTGAGGGAAAACTTCAGGCCATCTTGGTCAACCTTCTTAACTTCAAAGGTAAAAATGAGAATCAAAAGTGGGTGGTGGTGGGAGGATATCTTGGTCACAACTGGTGTAAAAAAACAGGCTAAACGCAAATCGTCCATTGCAGTACTAATGGGACTCAGTTGACTTTAAAATACAGTACTACAAAGTTCACGGAAAAGAAAAAAAAAAATCAAATTGCTTGTTAGGATTATGAAATCAGAATGGAAAGGTATCTCATATATCCTTCTATAATTGAGCTAGATCATACCTAAACAATTCTAGAGACAGTTTCTGCTTCTTAAAAATACTTGAAGAAATGAGATTTCAAAGTTTACAATCTCCGTCTCTATTCACAAGTGCTATTTTGCAGTAAATTTAACCTTGATTGTTTCATGCTGAAGATTAAACCCTTTCTTTTGTACTCCTTACAAAAATAGTAAATAGTTACTCAATGATCTATAGTTAGATAATTTTAGATTTGAAATACACCATTTTATACCCCAGATAACTGAATAGGCAAAATTGGTGAATTTTCTAAATTTGCTCAATGAATTATGAACAGAGAGATGATTGAAAGCAGGTGTGCTACTTTATTAATACAGTTTTAAAAATGCTCTCTCAGAGCCTTTCTAATGAATGAGTTGAGTCAGACAATATTAATCAGATGAGAAGCATGGTAAAAAAATGAAAAACTGAGCTCATCTTATCCTAACTTTCCATAGTTGTCGACTACAGGAACTAAAGTAAACAAAATCCATTATTATGTAAAACAAAACTATCTGGCACATATAATATTACTACCTCCCTTAGCTAACATAATCCTTTGACCAGCAGAGCAGCTATTTGAAGCTGCCCCTGGGTTACTCTAGTATTTAAATAGCAGGATAGCAAGTGATTCCTTTTTAGCACTGGTTGCAGCTGTAGCTTTTTTTTTCTCCTTGAGAACTTGCTTCTAATAATTGCATAGTTTTAAAGCCCTACTTTTAGAAATGCTTTTGAAAATGATTTACATGGCAATGCCACTGGCCCATCTTCATTATGGGTGAAGGTCCTATGATTCAATTATGGTAGCAATGAAAAACAGCTAATTTGAATTTATCTATGGTTCCTGGACAGGATCAACTTTGTGATAATAATGAGCAAATAATATTTACAAATAGCATAAAACTGTTCATCTTTGTCTTTTATGTCTTCAGTAAAGTATAAATAAAGTGTTTAAGGTGGACATTGAGGTGCAAATTCACTTCGCAGCTCTGACTTCTGTTTTTCTGTGGAGAGGCAGTTCAACCAACTGGAAAATTCCTTGGCTAGTTTTCTCAAAAATTCCACCATTTTTGATCAACCAACAAGAATTATTTTTTCAACCTGGCCTTTGTTTGAAAGCTGTTAGGTAAACTGTCAAAGGCCAAGACAAGCTTCTTTGTACAACTGTCTTGTACCTAAGGAACTAAATGGAGAGCCATTATATATGAAAGTTCATGAATCGCTCATAACTAAAGCCAAAGTTTCACTGTTGCAGTGTTAAAAACATTTGAAGGCATTTTCAGAAATTCTTTGAATTGTGGAACAGGCTTGCTTATGTGGCAGAAAAAAAGCCCGAATGCTTCATAAAACAAATATTTATTTCTCACTCCTGTAAAGTCTAATGAAGGTTGGCTGGCCCTTCTGTCTTGCAGCAGGCCATCTGGAACACATGGCCTCCACAGTCACCATAGGAGGGTAAGAGGAAGTTGTAAGATTGTTCAGGAGGTTTTAAATTGCTAGGTCTGAAAATAGTTCACTTTACTTCTGCCATCATTCCATTGGCCAGAACTTAGTCTGTGGCTCAGTCTTCTTGGGAGGGAAGTTGGAAAATACGGTTTTTCGGTACCCTTAGGAGAAGATTACAATGTGTTGAACTCCTGTCATTGAATCTTCCCTAATCTGCCACAGTAATATTCTTCCTTAACTTCATCTCCCAGACTGTGTCAAAATTAGTATGCATTAAACACTTCGTGCGGTCATGTGAATATGCTCAATACCTTGACCTCAAACACAATATTTTACGGTAGTTACAATATGTGCATATATTCTGTGTATTTAGAAAATATAATGGATTGAGGTTTTTCTAGCACTACTGCCAAACTATTTATTAAATCATGCTTTTTCTCTTAAATGTCAGGTTCTCCAATAAGCTGTTGCAAGCACTCAGTTGCATTCCATTCATGGATGAACTCAAAGATGAATACTATAAGAATTAATATCCTGGGTTTTTGTTTAAAGGTAAATTAATGTCTACCTACCAAACATGCAGCTGGTAAGAATGACATGCCCTTATGCTGGTGTGCTAACTCTAGTAATGGTCCATCCCAGTGTGTTGAACAGAGCTCCATTATCCATATAAGAATAGTTTCCAGTTACAGGTTCTAGTGATTAACTTCCAAGTACGTTATTTCTGTACCTGTGAAATACAATTCCCTCAAAAATATAATGATTGCCCTCGGGGATAAAGTGCGACTCTCACATTTAAAAGCCATTCTTTAGGGGCAGATTACTCACTTAGATAACTTGTGAATAATTTATTTCCTTCCTTCGTATCTAGTTCCAAGAATAACTCACTATAAGGCCTGCATAGTTTGTAGAAGTCCAAACTCTCTTACTCAGTACCCTTGGGGGCATAAATGATTAGATTCAGAATTTTTATTTGTGTATTTATTTATTTATTTAATTGGGGGCGGGGGGTCCTGTATGTATATCAAATCTGTCCTATCCACTGTTTTGCCTTTTACTTAAACGTCAAAATCTGGGTGTTTGTGACATTGTAAGTATAAGTATTTTTATTCTTTTAGGAATAAGTAGGCAAGGATACATTTTGTGCTGCTTTGAGAATAAATTTATAGATAGCACGAGCCCATCATGTTGCAGACTGTTTTGGTGAAACACCATAAGTTGCCTTTTCCATGTTATTTCTGTGTTATTTTGATTGTATTACACAATGCAGTGAAAATGCAGCAGGAGGTTCATTTCAGTTTTCCCCTTAACTCAAGCTGCATGAAATGCACAATGGCATAGTAATAATAAAAACTCTCAATGGCATTCTTCTTTTGGGATTTGGGTTCAGTAGGTGGACCTAAAATGCACCACATGGTCCTAATTATTAATCTGAACAATGTCCAGAGTGGAAGCTGTGGTTTCCTAGATGCCTGTTCCATGGCTGTGAGAACATCTCCCTCTTCATTTTCCTGCTTCTTCACGCATGCACGCTTTGACAGACTTCATGGGAATCACCAACACAGCAGATGGGATATGCACAGCTCCCTCAAGCATAAAACAACATTTCTATATTTGTTGTCAGGACCTTACATTGCACACTGCTCTATCTGATTATTTTCAAATTCTGGATTTACTGTAGGAAGTCGAATGGAACCATTTGCATGAAAGAATTGAGAGCACAAGTTGAATTAAAGGAGCAAAAATTTGGGTTGAAACTAAATCTTATGTAAAAGTCATTTATGCTGTTCTTTCTCTTTGTTTTCTTTTCCTTATCACTGATACTATTTTCCCATCAATGCTGATACTATTAAGCCGTGCTTGAGGTGTTCCTATTTATTAAACCACAGAAGTAAATATGAGGGCTCCCCCTCTTTTCCTAAATAGAATAATACACTAAAATGTAAGTATCTACCTTGTAATCTTAAAGTTCATATGATTCATTGAGATAACAACAAGAAGTTATTAAAACTGATGTAAAATCATAATATTTAAACTTATATTTAAATCTAGTCCAGTAATGTATGCATAAATTTATTCTGAGTTATTTCTACCTAGATATTGAGATTGTGGCAGGACTAGTTGTGTGGATATTTAATGAGCTTTGGATTCAAAGGAAACAGCTCACAAAGCTTTCAAAGAAAGATATTAGGTTGGTGCAAAAGTAATTGCAGTTTAAAAGGTTAAAAATAATTGCAAAAACCGCAGTGACTCTTGCACCAACATAATATATAAACCTACTGGGCTTAAACAGATCATTTAATTTAGATTTTCTACTTTGCTCTCAATTTCTAGCCTTTAACTTCTCACTCTCTCAAAGTACTTTGAAATGGAGTCATGTGTTAAACATGTAGAGCAATTAGAAATTTGGCTCCCGCAAAGAAATTATTTCCAGGGGAAAAGAAAGTTGTGAGGAGAATGTTTTAGAAATGAGGGGAACAGCATGTAATGGGAATTGGAGGAGTGAGCATCTGAGTTCTCATTACCACATGAATTTTAATCCTGGCCTGAATAGCCCTCCTCTAAATGCAAGCCACACTCCATCAAAGGACTTGGTTTTCTGAGTCATCGCCCTCTCACTGTAGCATGTGGGAATTACCACAATAAAACACATGGCATTATGAGTCCTCATTGGGTTCTTCACAGTACCCAGACCAGTTTCAAACTTTTTAAATTTCACAAGGGATGTGATGGAAGAAAAGATTTTCACTTTGGTTTCACAGATACCATTTTGACCACTAATGGGGATAGTCCATATAAAATTTGGTGAATGGTCACTAGGTCGGTTTATAAGAACACCTAAGAAGATATGGAAACAATAGTTCTGCAAGTCTATTTTTATTTTAATTGGATAAATTTGACATGTAACATTGTGTAAATTTATGGTATCCATCATGTTTCTTTGACATATTTATATATTGTAATATGGTTGCCATTGTAATGATACTTATCACCTTATACACTTATAGTACAATATTATTGTCTATGTTCAATAAACTGCACATTAAATCTCTATAGCTATTAGCTATTTCAGTACTCATTAAAGTTTGTACCCTTAAACACCATCAATGTTATCCCCCCACCCCCGTTACCTGGGAACCACTGTTTCATTCTCTCTTTTTTAAAAACATGTTTGAATTTTTTAGTTTCCACGTATAAGTGATGTCAAAAAGCACTTGTCTTTCTCTATCTGGCTTATTTTGCTTAGAATAATGTGCTCAAGATCTATTCATTTTGTTGCAAGTGGCAGGATACCCTCCTTTCTCATGGATAAATAATATTCCATCATATATATATGTATATATGTATATATATGTATTATATGTATAACATATAATACATATATATACATATATATGTTATACATATAATACATATATATATATACATATATATTACATATATATTATACATATATGACTTCTTTTTTGTCCATTCATTCATTGATGGACATTTGGGTTGTTTCCATATCTTGGCTATTGTGAATAGTGCAACAGTAAACATGGGAGGGGCATATATTTCATCAAATTCCTGTTTTCATTTCCATTGAATATATTCCCAGAAGTGGGATTGATGGATTGTGTGGTAGGTCTGTTTTTAATTTTTTGAGGAGCCTCCCTATTGTTTTCCATAATTGTTGGGGTAATTTACATTCCCACCAACAGTATGTAAGGGTTTCCTTTTCACCACATCCTTGCCAGTGCCCATTGTACTGTCTTTTTCTTTTTTTTAATTGTTTATTTCTTTTTTCAATTACAGTTGACATTCAATATTATTTTATTTTATTATTTTTTAATGTACATATTTTTTATTAATAGTTCCAGGTGTACTGAACAACATAATGACTAGACATTTGCACACCTCACAAAGTGATAACCCCAACTAGTCTACTACCCATCTAACACCATACATAGCTATTACAATACCATTGACAATATTCTCTATGCTGTAATATGGTTGCCATTCAACTGTGTTTGCCATAGTTGACATTCAATATTATTTTATCATTCAGTATTATTTTATATTAGTTTCAGGTGTACAGCATAATGGTTAGACATTTATATAATTTATGCAGTGATCTCCCTGATTAGTCAAGTGCCCCTCCGGCACTATACATAGTTGTTGCAACATTATTGACTGTATTATCTGTGCTATAATTTACATTCCTGAGGCTATTTTGTGACTACAATTTGTGCTTCTTAATCCCTTCACCTTTTCTACCCAGGTCCCCAAACCTCCTCTCCTCTGGCAACCATCAGTTCTCTGTATCTAATGAGTCTGTTTCTGTTTTGTTTGTTTGTTTATTTTGTTCTTTAGATTCCACATACAACTGAGATCACATAGTATTTGTCTTTCTCAGTCTGACTTATTTCACTTATCATAATACCCTCTAGGTCCATCCATGTTGTTGCAAATGGTAAGATTTCATTCTTTTTTATGGCAGAGTAGTAATCCATTGTATACATGTACTGCTTCTTCTTCACCCAGTTGTCTATTGATGGGCACTTGAGTTGCTTCCATATCTTGGTTATTGTGAATACTGCTAGGAATGCATGTATCTTTTCAAATTAGTGTTTTGGATTTCTTTGGGTAAATATCCAGAAGTGGAATTGCTGGGTGATAAGGTAGTTCTATTTTAAATTTTTTTAAGGAACCTCCAAACCATTTTCCATAGTGGCTGCACCAATTTGCAATACCACCAACAATTGTACGAAGGTTCCCTTTTTTCTGCATACTCACCAACACTTGTTTGTTAATTTATTGATGACAGCCATCCTAACCAATGTGAGGTGATATCTCATTATGGTTTTAATTTGCATTTCTCTGATGATTAGTGATGTTGAACGTCTTTTCATATGGCTATTGGCCATGTGTATGTCCTCTTTGGAGAAATGTCTATTCAGGTCTTCTGCCCATTTTTCAATTGGATTGTTTGTTTTTTTGGTGTTGAGATATATGAGTTCTTCATAAATTTTGGATATTAACACCTTATCAGATATATCATTGGTGAATATCTTCTCCCATTCAGTAGGCTGTCTTTTCTTTTTGTTGATGGTTCCCTTTGCTGTGCAAAATCTTTTTAGTTTGATGTAGTCCCATTTTTTAAAGTTTTCCTTTTGTTTCCCTTACCCAAGGAGATCAGAAAAAAATATCACTAGGAGCAATGTCAGAAAATTTACTGACTATATTTTCTTCTAGCAGTTTTATGGTTTTGGGTCTTACATTTAAGTCTTTAATTCATTTTTTTTAATTTATTTTTTTATTTATTAAATTTTTTATTTATTAAATTTATTGGGTGACATTGGTTAGTAAAATTATGTAGGTTTCAAGTGTACATTTCTATAATACATCATCTGTATTGCATTATTTGTTCATCATTTAGAGTTAATTCTCCTTCCATCACCATATATTTGATCCTCTTTTCCCTTTTCTACCACCCCCATCCTCCCTTACCCTCTGGTAACCACTGAACTGTTATCTGTGTCTATTAGTCCTTAATACATTTTGAGTTTATTCTTGTATATGGTGTAAGAAGGTGGTCTAATTTCATTTTCGTTTTTTTTGCATGTATCTATCCAGTTTTCCCAACATCATTTATTGAATAGAATAGACTGTCTTTACCCCACTCTATGTTCTTGCCTCCTTTGTCGTAGATTAACTGACCAGGCATGGGTTTATTTCTGGGCTCTCTATTCTGTTCCATTGATGTATATGTCTGTTTTTATGCCATATTTATTATACATATAAGTAAATCAACTATAATTTACAAGTAAATATTTTCAGTATGAAGATCATCTCAATGAATAATTATATCATAGAAATGTAGCAAAATTATATTGGATGTAATCTATCTTACTAATTAAGACAAGTTTTCAAGATCAAATTTATAATAACCCACAAGTCTGCATTTGCAGAATAAAAGCTATAATAGATTACGCAATGAAATTTTTTTGTGGTGCTCAAATTACTAATTGATAATTACCACTTGAATAGTTAATTAAAGTCCAATGTTTATTGTGTTTTGCCCATTAGCATAGCTTAAAGTTCCCTAATTTATGTAGGTACAAACCATCCTAAGTCAAATTGAGTCTGAGGCATGTTTAATAGAAGTGGAAATAATAATGATTATCATTCACAAAAATAGAAATGTTATTTTGATTTTCATCATTATAACGTTTTTTTATTTCAACTTTTTACACAATTTATTTATCTTATTTAATATTCACAGATCACATAGGTGGGAGATATAAATTCCTTTTAACTGGTGATGAAATGGACTTAAAAGAGGTATTACAATTAACCCCAAATTGTGTAAATTGCCTGAGCCAGGATTTGAACACATCTTGGTTTGATTCAATAACTAGCCCCTTTTCCTATGCCAGTGTATTTTCCTGTATGTTAATAGTTAGTTTAGAATAGGCGTTAGCAAACTATGTCCATGGGTCAAACCTGGTACATCACAAATAAAAATGTTATTTTTAAAATAATTTTTATTGTTATACAGTCGCATTCATTTATTGTCAATAGCTGCCTTTGTGCTACAATGGTAAAGTAGTGGTAGAGTTGAGTAATTGTGACAGAAACAATATGGCCCACAATGCCAAAAATATTTATTAGCTAGTCCTTTTTAAAAAACGTTTGCTAATCCCTGGTTTAGAATAGTAACCCAAGTCTATGGATCCATGGCAAAGGAAATTTATCCCATAAAATAAGGATGAATGCCAATCAATTTTTCTTCATTATTACTTTGAGCATGAAATTCACAAGACATTATTTTGGAGAAAAAAAATCCATGAGTACCTTACTGGGGATTTATGCATAAAGACCTGAAACGCTAGAGAATTGGACAGCAGCTCCCTTTATAAAAGGGTAGGTGGTCTTGAATGATCCAGAGCGGGAAAAGGACTAGGAAAACTCACGTTGTTGATGGTCCACAGGGCTAAATTCTGAGTAGTGTTATGACAAGTGATGTGAAACAAACACATTGGGCACTTGGCTGAGCGAGAAGAAAGGGTTGGCAAATGGTAGTGGGTAAATATAGACGTTTAGCCACTTGATAATTTTGGTATAAACAGTTCTGATTTTGATTTTCATATTGAGTCAGACAGCATCTGCTTATTTAAATAGAGAAACATTTCGGTACAGGCTAAGTACTGATGGATTTTTAAAATAACCATGAAACTGACTCAAAAATAGTTTTCTTCCTAAGAAACGGTATTAGCTTGCTAAGGTGAAAAACCTCTGAGAAAGTCTATAAATATATTTGATGCCTAATGTTCTTCAGTTAGTGCATGTCGTACCTAAATGGCACAAAATCTGTGCTAAACTTAAATTTTCATCAGCTTATAAACTTTGGTATTAAAAGCTTCAGTACTTTCCTTTCTCCTCCCCAGAGTAGTGGGAAAACTAAAGGGATAATATACATTGTTACCATTATATCTTATACTAAGGAACTTAACCCTAAAGTAATTAAAATGGCACATCAATTCAGAAAGTAATTAAATGGCATGTCACAGTTCTGCTCTTCTTAATAAATATGCTCTCTAATAAAGCAAAATTAAACAAGATCCTGTAATTCTAATTCCTTAGACCTCTAAAAGAAAGAACAGACCTTCAAAACTATGAAAAAGCACAAATATGTTCTTCTAACAATTCTCATTCTTCTTTCTTGAAAGAAGAATGGACCAAGAAGTCATTGCTAATTCTCCTTGTCAAACATTATTCATTCATTACTTCACACACACACACACACACACACTCACACACACACACACACACACACATATATGATCTAAGAAAGATGGGGACTGGGTAAGTGGCAAATGTTGTAAACTAAAAATTATTGAAGAATTTATAACCTTTCCCATTTTCTTGGTACTTGTTATTCTTACAAGCTGTTCCATTTGTGTTGCCAGAAAAAACTAGTTTTCTACATGTAATAAAGAGGTAGCAGGCCAATCAAGTAAGAAATGAGAAGGATAGCTGATCAGCCAAAGGTAGAATTCAGACTGTTTTAGGCAGAAAAAAGTTGAGAAAGAGATTGGAGTAGTTGTACTGTTGAGTGAGTCTTTAGGGGGATAATTGCAACAAGCAGATTTCTTTTTACAAATTTTGCTGTGTATCACTACTGTTACTCTCAATAGTTAGTAATGCTTCTAGGTCAGAAAATTTATTTAGTTGTATCATCATGGAGAGATGTTCCATGTAGCAATAACAAAATAAATGTTGGATTAAAAACTATGATAAAAATCTAAGATGACTAAGTACAGAGCACTGTGGCAGCATAATTGAAATGATGTTATGGAAGGTATCATTGAGGAAATGAAATCTAAAGCCCTCTGAAGGGTAAGTAGGAATTACTCACATGAAAGATTGAAGGTGGGCAGCAGATATTATTGGTGCCTTTAGTAAGAACAGTTTTGGTATAAGGACAAAGGTAGAAGTCAGATGGAAGCCAGTGCAGATTCAATGTGGGTTTAGGAGATAAAGTGGTATACATATTAAAAAAAAAATCCCTCCCAATAAATTTGGCTTGGAAAGAGTGAGAAAATATAGCATATGGGAAGGAATTGAAGGAGAGATGTATTTCACTGTAATATGAGAAATACCGGAGAATGTTTGAATGCTGATGGGCAAGAACCTGTAGAACGAGAGGATATAATGGAGTTAAGACTCTGAGATGATGGCAAAATATAGGATGCAAAATAAATGGGAGTGATAACTTTATAGAAGAGAGACCCCCAACCTCCACACCTATTATAAGAAGAATGAAGAAAATGGGGATTGGTGCCGAATAATGTTAGTTTGTAGTTCAGTGATGGGATGAAGTGATTTCAAGATTCTTTACAAAGTAGTAATTGAGATCATTGGCTAAAAATGAAATAAAAAGATACAGGGATAGTCATTCTAACTGGTGTGAGGTGATATCTCGTTGTGGTTTTTATTTGCATTTCTCTGATGTTTAGTGATGTTGAGCATTTTTTCATATGTCTATTGGTCCTCTTTGGAGAAATGTCTATTCAGGTCCTCTGTCTATTTTTTAATTGGATTGTTTTTTTGTTGTTGTTGAGTTGCATTAGTTCTTTATATATTTTGGATATTAGCCCCTTATTGTAGGTGTTGTTTGCAAATATCTTCTCCCATTCGGTTGGTTGCTTATTTATTTTGTCGACGGTTTCTTTTGTTGTGCAGAAGCTTTTTAATAAATAAGGGTAAATGGGATCAAATACTCATATATGGTGATGGCAGAACTGACTCTGGGTGGTGAACACACAATGTGATATATAGATGATGTATTGCAGAATTGTACACTTGAATCCTACGTAACTTTGCTAACCATTGGCACCCCAATAAACTTTAATTTTTTTAAAACAAGGTACAGGGAGTGAGAAGTTTGATTACTGTGGAAAATGTATTGAAAAAAACCAGTATTATGAATATTTTACCAACTTTATTGAAAACTAAAAATAAGATGGATGGATAATGTGGACTACCCAATTAATCCTAGTAATCATGAATATACAGTGATGCCAATCTATGTGATTTTATCAAGCAACACTCAGCTGCTAGGATGCAAGCTTAAAGGAAATCGGGACTTTGATGAGAATGTGTGAAGGATAGAGAGCGGGATGGAAATTGAATATATTGACAACGAAATTATTTTAATGCTTGTCTCTTGAATTTAAACAGGATAAGAAGAAAGGTGAAGACACCTGAGGCTTACAGATAAGGTGGAAAAGTCAGTGCATTGAAGTTCCCAAAGGTAAATATTAAAATTGGAAAGGTGCTTAGTTAAACTCGCAAATGGGAAAGAGTGAATCAGAGAGGGTGTAATGGTTCGTTGTATGTATCAACTGAACTGGGCTATGGGATGCCCAGATAGCTGATGAAACATTTTTTTCTGGGTGTATCTGTGAGGGTGTTTCTGGAAGAGATTATTATAACATCTTTCTTTTTTTTTAATTAAAGTTTATTGGGGTGACAATGTTAGTAAAGTTACATAGGTTTCAGGTGTACAATTCTGTAATACATCATCTATATATCGCATTGTGTGTTCACTGCGCAGAGTCAGTTGTTCTTCTATCACCATATATTTGATCCCTTTTACCCTCATCTATCAACTCCCTCCCCGCTTACCCTCTGGTAACCACTAAACTATTGTCTGTGTCTATGAGTTTTTGTTTCTTCATTTGTTTATCTTGTTCCTTTGTTGTTTTCAGTTTTATATACCACATATCAGTGAAATCATATGGTTCTCTACTTTTTCTGTGTGTCTTATTTCACTTAGCATAATAATCTCAAGATCAAGTAGGTTGAGTCAAGAAGATTTGCCTTCACCACTGTGGGTGGGCATCATTCAATTTGTTGAGGGCTCCTCGAATTGGAAAGAGATAAATTCCCTCTCTCTCTTCTTGAGCTGAGATGTCCCGCCATCTTCCTTTGCCCTCCAACGTAGGGGTACTGGTTCTTGGGTTTTCAGACTCTTGGACTTAACACCATTGAACCACCATTTCTCAGGCGTTTCTCTGGGGATTGGGAGTTAAACCTGGCTCCCATGGGTTTCGGGCCTTTGGACTCAGACTAAGTAATACCATCAGCTTTCCTGGTTCTCCAACTGGAAGATGAAAGATTGTGGGACTTCTCAGCCTCCAAAACCTTGTGAGCCAATTTCTATAATAAAACTCTCTTCTTATACATGTCTCTCTATATATCCTATCAGTTTTATTTTTCTGGAGAATGCTGAGTAACACAGAGGGGATGTCGAACTGATGATTTGGTAATGATGACAGGTTTTGGCTACATTACAAAAATTGGGGAAAATAAACATCATTAAAGCTGAGATTCTGGATACTGAAATATTTAATAACAAAAGCTGAAGAGGCACATAGGTGACTATGAATTCCTGCTGTGAAGAAGTCTTGGCTCTTATTTTTTCCACTGGTTCACACTCTGTAACAGTGTCATGTAATACACATCTCACCTTGTAATTACTCATAAGAGCAATGACTATTAAGTTACATTGCAATTAAAACATGTAATGATACAGATCTTGACATAGACATGTAGGACAGTGGAAGCAATACAGACAGTGACAATTTCTATACATGGGTTTATAGTGGGTTTAAATGTATTATTTGTTTGTTATTTTGTATTTGTTTTCTTTAATACATGATTTTCTTCCATCTCTTGACTGCTTTATTCCTTTTTTAATTTAAATTTAAGATACACATGTTAATCTGATACATTTATATATTGTAATATGATTGCCATTGTAGCAATAATTAGCACCTCTATCACATCATAAAATCATCCTTTTTTTAATCATTGAAATAATTAAGTTCTAGTCTCTTAGAAAGTTCAATGAATGTAGTACAATATTGTTGTACAACAATATTGTTGTCTGTATTCACTGTACTGTGCATTAGATCTCTATGGCTTATTTACTACTCATTAAAAGTTTACACCCTTAAACATCTATCATATGCCCCATCCTCCATCTCCTAGTAACCACCATTTTACTCTGTTTTTACAAGTTTGGCATTTTTAGATATCACATATAAGTGATAATATATAGTACTTATCTTTCTCTGTCTGAGCTATCCCATATAGTGTAATGTGCTCAAGATCCACCAAAGTTGTTGCAAATGGCAGAATGTTGTCCTTTCTCATGGCTGAGTAACATTCCATTGTGTACGTAGACACCACAATTTCTTTATCCATTCATCCACTAATGGGCATTTAGGTTGTTTCCATATCTTGGGTATTGTGAATAATGCTGCAGTAAACATGGAAGTGCATATGTCTATTTGAAATCCTGTTTTTGTTTCCTTTGGTTATATAATCCAGAAATGGAATTGCTAGATCATATAGTATTTTTAATATTTTGAGAAACCTTCATATCCTTTAAGTTGTTGAAAACAACAAGCAATATTTGAACTATGACACAATCCCAAGGCAGGTAAGGCTTGTCTGTAATGAAAGTAGAAAACAGAAGATGCTTTGTTTTTTAATTTAAATTTAAATTTTATTATTTATTTTTATTTATTTATTTATTTTTACTGTTCATGTATTCTGTCTTTTGTCTTTTTTTAATCAATTTCAGGTGTACAAAACAATGTAATAGAAATTTATCATTTATATCCCTCACACAGTGATAACCCCTCCCCTATCTACTACCTCTCTGACATCGCATACAGCCATTACATTTCCACTGTCTCTATTCCTATATGCTGTACTCCACTTCCTGTAACCATATATGTATATGTATATATATATATATATATATATATATATATATATATATAAATAAATATATATATATATATATATATATATATATATATATATATATATATATAATTATTTATAACCTATATATATAATTGACATTCATTATAGTTCAGCTTCAGCTTCAGGTGTACAGTGCAGTGATCAGGCATCTACATCATCCCTGAGGTGGTCTCCCTAATGAGACAAGTGTCCTTCGGATACCCTACAAAATCTTTACAACATTATTGATTACATTCCCCAAATTGACTTTCGTATTCCCGTGGCAATCTTATGGTTACCGATTGTGCTTTCTAATCCCCTCACCTTCCCCCTTATCCCCCCCATCTAGCAACCGTCAGTTTTTCCTCTATGTCTCTGAGACTGTTTCTGATTAGTTCATTCATTTATTCTTTTCTTTAGATTCCACATGTAAGTGAGATCATATGGTATTTGTCTTTCTCTGTCTGACTTATTTCACTTAGCATAATGTTCTCTAGGTCCATCCATAGTGTTGCCAATGGTAAGATTTCATTCTTCTTTATGGCTGCATAATACTCCATTGTATAAATGTACCACAGTTTCTTAATCCAGTTGTCTACAGATGGCATTTTAGTTGTTTCCATGTCTTGGCTATTGTGTATAGTGCTGCAGTAAACATAGGGGTGCATAATTTTTTTTGAATTAGAGTTTTGGATTTCTCCTGATAGATACCTAGGAGTGGAGTTGCTGGGTCATAAGGTAGTTCCATTTTCAGTTTTTTTAGATACCTCCATACTATTTTCCATAGTGGCTGTACCAATCTGCAATCCCACCAACAGTGCACGAAGGTTCTTTGAGTTCTATGGAAAAGTTCTTTGCGTTCTTCTATAGTAATTTGAAGGTAGCTCATATTTTAAATGCTTTATTAGGGCATTAACAATATTAAAAAACTATAAACCACATGATTTTAGACCTTGAACATATGTGGATTTACATATAAGGGCAAAATATTAAGTGATTGGCATTTATAATTCTTTACTATAATGACTGAAATAGAATTCAGCTATTTCTATGTCCCTGCTTATTATTTTTATATTAGACAATATTATGATCACATGAAATATGATGTACATTTCAGGACTAACTAACTTTCATTTTGAATTTTTAAAAATGAAACTCTGATATAGACTGCATGTATCATGAACCCCATGACAGAACTGAAGTTAGAATTTATGGCAGATATCACTTCTCCAAGCATTCATTGACATTTCAACATGAGAAGCATCTTTTTTTCTGACCATGAATTTTTGATCTATTATGTCTAGCATTCTTGATGAATGTGAACTTTTTATTGTGTTCCAGAATTAAAGTGGCTAAAATATAGTGGCAGACCCAAATGACTGTAATTATACCAAAGAGAAAAAAGAAAACATCATCATTCTTTAGATACCTACTAATATTACAATAATTTTGCCAGGCATGTTCATTTCCATTATATTATATAATTTTCATGATGTCCCTCTTCTTTTTAGGTAATACTCTAAAGACTCAGAGAGGTCAGTTGCCTAAATCCAACAAAGTTGTAAGCATCAAGAATTCTGATTTGAACCCAATTTTTGAAATTCCAAATACAGTGTGCTTTTTTTGATTTCACAGATAATCAGACTATATATATACACCAATCTTTATTTTTTAATTTTTTTATAATTTTATTTTATTCGTGGTATAATATAATTTTTATTAGTGGTATAAATAATTCAAACTATACTTTTAGTGCCTAAAACCTTAGCACTGTTATATCTTTCTTTTTAAAAATTTTTGTTGTTTATTGGGGTGATATTTGTTAGAAAAATTATATACGTTTCAAGTGTACAATTGTATAATACATCATCTTTATATTGTATTGTGTGTTCAGTATCCAAGACTTTATATCCAAAGTTATAGTACACGATAAAGGTTATCCCTAGTACATATATTGGGCTGCCTAATTCACCAAATTATTGTAAATTATATAAAAACTCATAAATGAATTTCTTATAGAAAGGCAGTGATAAGTTAAATGCAAAGTTTTTATTGTAACTTGAAAGGTTACATTACACCTGCATCTTATATATCAAGCCAAATTTGGTATTAGTATCTCTGGTAATGCAGTTTGAGAATGTAGTCTCTCTCTTAGGTATCGACCTAAGTATGTTTTTTTAAGCAGCTGCACAAGGATTCTCATTCAAGCAGAAAGAAAATAACAGTTCTAAACTGGAAGCTGAATAGCAGAAGGAAGAAAAACACTTCAGATAAGGTAGGAAGGCATGTTTCAGAACTGAATAAGCATTCTGTTGGAAAATACAGGAAAGATGATAGTGTCTGGAAATGTACTGTCCAGTATCATAACTAGTTTTTGGGGATTATAAAGTAAAAAAAGATACATAGATTCTAAGGTGACAGTAGTGAAAGACTCCATGCTTAACTTGGCAGCTATTACCCACAGTGATATACTAGGTATTACTAAGAATGGAGACAGAACTACATGGTTTTGGATAGCACTTGTTAAAGCATAGCTCAAATCAGACAAATTCCATAATTATTGTCTTTTTAAAAAATCCTTCATTGTCTATCAAATTAAGTACATCCTTTTTCAAGGCCTTCCATAATATGCTTTAACCAACTCTCTGATATTTGTCTTTAAAGTTTATGACATCTATCTTGCTAAAATGTCTGTAATGATTTGAATATATTTCGTGTCACATGCTTTCTTCATATCTTTTTACGTAAAACATTCCTTTAACTTTTTTTTTTTTTTTGTCCATCATTCAAGGTCCATTTCAAAATCCAAATTTATCTTTGGTATAGTCTTTTGTGATCTATCTCTAACTGAATACGCTCTCTCTTTTCTAAGCCTCTCTAGGACCTTGAGTTTTTTTCATCATTTATTTAGTGAATATTTAGCATCTACAGTGAGAAACTGCACAAAAATTATAAGTAAATAAACCCTTAGGGAGTTAAAGTTAAAAATCAATACTAAGGAATCAGTGAAAAGTTAGAAAGACACCAAAGAAGAAATATCCCAGTTCAAAAAGACTTGATTATAATCTGATTGAGTGTATTAACATATTGAAAGAATGAATAAGATAGCCGTATTAAGTTAGAGTAGGATGCAATATGCAGAAGTCTCAGGCAAACTTTGTCAGTGGTATCCAACGAAGTTTGAGAAAGAGGAAGCATCTGGTTCAATATTTGCATAGTTTTAACAAGCAAGCATATTTCTAGAGTGTTTAAGCATCTGTGAAGCTAAAGGACTTTATGTAGTATAAGGACCCCATGAGAAAAATCATCTCAATAGTGTGATTCTTTTTTTTAAAAGATTTTTATTAAAAATTTAGCTAACATACAATATTATTTTAGTTTCAGGTATACACCATAGTTATTCAGCATTTATATACCTAAAGAAATGATCACCATAAGTCCAGCAACCATCTGACACTGTACCTGCTATCACAATATTATCGACTATATTATCTATGCTGTACGTTACATCCAGGTGAATTAGTTGTTTCATACCTGGAATTTTGGACCTCTTATTTCCCTTCACCTTGCCTCCCCCTTCTTAAATTTTCAATTACAATTGACATTCAGTATTATTTTATATTAGTTTCAGGTGTGCAGCATAGTGGTTAGACTTTTATATAATTTAAGAAACGATCCCCCTGACTATTCTAGTACCTACCTAGCACTATAGTTATTACCATATGATTGATTATGTTCCCTGTGCTGTACTTTACATCCCCATGACTATTTTGTAACTGCCAATTTGTACTTCCTAATCCCTTCACCTATTTCACCCTGACACCAAACCCCCTCCGATCTATCACTCCAACAAATCTAGTATCCATCTGACACCATACATAGGTATTACAATATTACTGACTATATTCCTATGCTATAACCTACAGTCCATAAATATTTTGTAACAACCAATTTGTACTTCTTAATCCCTTCCCCTTTTTTCAGCCACACTTCCAACCCTCCTTCCATCTGACAACCATTAAAATGTTTTTTGTATTTGTGAGTTTGTTGCTGTTTTGTTTGTTTATTTTGTTCTTTAGATACCACATATAAGCGAAATCACATTGCATCTGTCTTTACTGTCTGACATACACAGTCTGCAAAGGACAGCTGCAACGGAGATTCTCACCCATGCCAGTGAAACTCCACCAACTCATTTCTTATTGTTTTATTGAAGCATCCTCTGGGACTTTAAGGGGAACAGAGTCACCTGGTAGATTCTGTAGTGATATGTATGAATTTAATTCTAGCATGCCTTTCTCTCTGCTCCCTTTACCAATATTCCATAATGTAGTTCTGGCATCTCTACCTAATTTACTGTGGGCTACCATAGGAAATAAGGAAATATATATACACATATCTAGCATTTAAAATAGGTTGCATTCTTATTTCCATGTAGCTAAATTTGAGATAATAAATTCCATTCTCAGGGTTAACTTTCAATTATCTCCATAGCAGATTTCAGATGCAACTTGCCAGCCTCCTGTCAAGGAACAGATGGTGTCTGGATCACCTTCCCCTTTGTCAGTTGATAGGTGTTTTCAGGATATAAAATCATTGTTACATTAGCCTTCACAGTGATGATATGGATGGCCATTTAATGCACATAGATATTTGCTACAAAGATATTAATTCATAAACTTCAAAGTTAAATATGATTGATATTTAAATGTTCTGCTAATTTAAAACATCTGTGAATGCATTCCTTGATTTCTCCATTGGAACATGTAAAATGAAAGCTGACTATTACACTTAATGTGCAATTTTTTTTTCAGTGCTTAAATTGCCATTTATAAATATTCTGATTGTATAGGGAATAATGACATACCCTCCGCATCACAAATGTTAAAAGAAGTGCTATAACTGGCACAGATCTCTCAGGACATGATGTTTAACGCACCAGTCAGTATGTGTTCATAGTTTCTCTTGGCCAGTTGGTTTCTCACATGCAGCTAACTTGCAGATCAGCAGGCAGTGTGCAGTGTCAGACTATTGTGCTAAGATGCCTTTTTTTCTAGAAAGAAGTAACCTCCTTGTGTTTCTTCAAAGTCCTGAGCAGTCTAGTTGTAACATTTTGGCTTTTTGTGTGTGTGTCAGGTGAAATAGGAAGCTGTGCATAAGTCACAGAATTGAATGTTAAATAGTTAAGGGCACCATTATTTTAAAAAATTTAAAGAACCCCAAAACCAGAAAATAAAAACCCCAAAAACCAATTTCTGCTCTAGTTGAATGTGAATATCCATTTTAGAGGAGTTGAAAGAGATTTTTTTATGGTCTGTTACCAAAATAGCATTTGCTAAAGTTAGGGATAAAACTTCACAGGAGTAATACAAATTTAAATTTTAGAGACCGGTTTGGACTTCAAAAGTGAGGTTCATGAAAGGAATTATTCATAATGAAGACTAGCATAATTTTAAAAAGTCTGTGTATAACACATGATGCCCAAAAACCCATTGTTAGTTTTCTAACATTGAATGAAACATTTAAAACTTAGAAGTACCGAGATAATTTTATATCTGCGACATGCTTAGTTTAAAAACACAAGAGCCAAATGAAACTATTTTTTGTACCTTAAAGTTTTTAATAAACTTTATTATCAAATTCATTTCATAAGAATGAAATTAAAATCTAAATTGCAGAAGAAATGATTACATTTCAAGTATTTAGATATGTTGACATTTAAGGTAATGTTCAGATATTTCTGCAAATGAATTTTGAAAGAGCTGAATGTTCTGGTTGATTAGTTTGGTGATCTATTCAAATTTGCAGTGATCTTAACTGGTGTTACATAAACTTCCCATAAAATGAAAGGCGATGCATGTGAAAAATCAAAGATTTAATCAGATTTACCCACTTAGCCACTTTTGTCTGTATCCTTCATGTTACCAACTATTCTCTTCCATTCTTATTTTTACAAATGGATTTTCATAGTTATACTCACAGATTTAAACTATTATTTCATTTAGACTCTTAAACTCAGTAATTTTTCTGTTGCTCCATAGATTTATAATTATTATTAATAAAGCTATATAATATTTAGTAAACTGAATGTTTAATAATTTATTTAACAATTATTCTATCATTGTCTTTAATCTGAATCCTCTAACTGGTTGGTATAGATATGTGCCTCTAACTGGTATATATGTGCATACATAGAATTGTAGCAGTTTCTTACATAATTGTCTTAAATGACTCATGTCTTCCTGTGTTTATGTTCTTGCCTAATTTCCCTTTCACACGAGACTCTGAGTTTGGCCATGTGACTTACTTTGGCTAATGAAATATCAGAAAATGTGATGCAAGTAAATGCTTGAAAAATACTTGCACATTGTGGCTTACTCTCTTAAGAGGCTGCCTCTACGTGAAGTCCAGGGTAGTCTACTGGAGACATGTGTCTTAGCCAACAGCCAGCAGTGGCCTCTAGACATGTGGGTGAGTTACGTTGAGTCTGCAAGTTATTTCAGGGAAAACTATCATCTTTATGATATTGATTCTTCTTTTAAATAAACATAATATATTGCTGTATTTATTTAGGATTTTTTTGTTATTTCAAAACCTATTTGTATTAACTAATTATACCAGGAGGATATGGACTTTGAATCCTAGTGTAGGCTGCTTATTCCTTACACTCTAGAAACCAAGGGGCTTGGAGGCATGATTGCCATAATTAGAATTGTTGCCCTATCTCCTCCTTGCTTAAAATTCTTTCATAGTCTCCTACAACTCATCAAATTTTCAAACGTGATACAATACCTTCGACGCATCCCAAATTTATATCTCTAGTTCAGGCTTTTTCACTAATGGCCCAGACTTGTATATTCACCTGCCTGTTTGCTATTTCCATTGGATGTCTAAGAGATATTGGAAACTTAACTCATCATGTCCTGCTTACATAAACTCCTCACTGACTCTAAAAGCTCACTAAATGGCATCACCATTCACTCAAATCAGACTAAAAATATTGAAGTCATTTTTGACTCTTACTCTCACATTCAAGATCAATTTATCAACTTGGCGTTACTTTCTTCCAAAGACATCCCGAATTCAACCCTTTTTGCCTACCCCCCATAGTTACCATGCTAAACCAAGTCATCATCAGTTCTCACCTGGATTAATGAAGGAAGCTTGAAACTTTTTTCCTTCTTTCTTTTTGTTCTCTTCTGATCAGTTTTCAACACAACAGTCTACACACGCTTAAAATAAAAATCTTGTGTGCCTGTGTGCATGCTCTCAGAACCCTCCCATGGCTTCCCATTGTACTTAAGGGGGGAAACTCTGCTCTGTCCAAGGAAGTCTTCAAGTTCTGGCCAGTGCCCCACACAGAACTCATCTCCTATCACGCTCTCTCTGACAATGTGCTCTGGACGTATTGGTCTTCTTACTGTTTCATAATCAAGCAGGCATATATCTGCCTCAGAAGTTTGTACTGTATGTTCTCTCTCCCTTGAATGGTGTTGGAAACAGTTACATTATTGGTGAAGAGTCTTAGTGGAAGGTGAGAAAATGCACATCAGTAATTTAGTAGTCGGACAGTTTTCTGGCTTTGGTTCATATTTTACTAGTCTTATAAAATAAATTGAAATGCTTACTACTTAAAAGTGCATCCTTCTGTCACCTCATACCTGTTAGAATGGCTATTGTCAAAAAGACAAGAAATCACAAGTGTTGTATAGGATGTGGAAGAAAAGAGAACCCTCGTCTACTGTTGGCAATGTTACTTGGTGCACCACTATGGAAAACATTATGGAGGTTACTCAAAAAAAATAAGAATAGAATTACCATATGATCCAGCAATTCATCTTCTGGATATTTACCCCCAAAATATGAAAACACGATTCATAAAGTATCTGTACTCCTATGTTCATTACAGCATTATTCATAAAGCTAAGACATGGAAACAACCTAAGTGTCCATTAACAAATGAATGGATAAAAACGATGTGCTATGTATACATATACTATTAAGTTGGTACAAAAGTAATTGTGGTTTAAAAGGTTAAAAATAATTGCAAAAAAACACAATTACTTTTGCACCAACCTAAATATACACACACAGTGAAATAATACTCAGCCATTAAAAAGATGAAACATTGCCATTTGCAACAATTTGGATGGGTCTTGAGGGTACTATGCTAAGTGAAGTAAGTCAGACAGAAAAAGGCAAGAAATGCATGATTTCACTCGTATGTGGAATAAAAAACAAAGCAAAAAAATAACAGGAGAACTAACAAAACAAGCAGAAACAAATTCATAAATACTGACAGCAGAATAGTGGTTACGAGACGCAAAGGGGGGTAGAGGGAAGGTAAATTGGGTAAAGGGGGTCAAATGTTAAGGAGAGGAAGCTAGACTTTTGGTGGGAAACATGCGATAGTGTATACAGATGTTGAATTATAATATTGTACACCTGAAAGTTATATAATGTTATTAACCAATGTTACCGCAGTACATTTAATAAAGAGTGCATCCATCTATCTGTAACAGTTTCTATACAATGGGAGCTACCTTGTTTTCTTAATTTTCAAGCATATAAAAACGTAGAAAGAATTTTGTGTAATGAACCTCATATAACTATCAATATCATTAACTATCTAGTCAGTGTTCACATTTCCTCAGGTGTCTGATATTTTTCATTGTGGATTTGTTCAAACTAGGGATAAATAAGGTCCACATATTATACTTGGTTAATGTAGTTCATTGATCTTCTCTAATATCTCTCGTTTTTCCTTGTACTTCAGTTGTTCAAGAATTTGGGCAATTTTTTTCCTTTATAGTTTTTATTTACCATGGTTCTCTCAGCTGTGTATTTCCTTTAAATTCTTAGTTAAAAATAATAGCTGGATCAGATTCAAGTTGTAATTTTTGTTTGTTTGTTTGTTAAGACTACTTCATAGATAGTGTGGTGTGCTTCCAATAGAAATACAAAATGTACTTTCTTTTTGTTGTTCTTCTTGTGACTACCCATGGATCAACATGCCTAGATGTGTTATTCCATTGAGGATTACAAAATTGTACAATTCTAGTTCCGTAGACCTTGCATGAAAGCAACTTTCTTTTTAAAAAGTTATATTTATTAGGGTGACAATGGTTAGTAAAATTACATAGGTTTCAAGTGTACAATTCTATAATACATCCTACAGCCATACCACCCTGAACGTGCTGGTCTCATCTGATCTTGGAGGCTAAGCAGATTCAGATCTGGTTAGTACTTGGATGGGAAAGAGATTATCTGTTAACAGTAATTTGATTGCTTTGTGGAAAGGCAGATAAATGCTTGATGTTCCCCTTTGTTTAGCAATTTTTAATAAAATATGTTGATTCCATAGCATTTTGCAAGGGTTACTAATACTTATTTTTTAAGTCACCCTCATGTCTAATAATTAGACGAATTAATACAAGATCATTGACTGGGAGAAAATAATCTAAGCTTAACAATAAAGGTGAAATCATTAAAGGGAAGATCATCATATTTGAGTATGTAAAAATATAACAGTTAGGTATTCAAATATTTTAACAAATTAAAATTTTGAAGTATAGACTAAGAAATTTATTTGCCATACAAATGGCAAACGATGGGCAAATGGCTCCTGGGCTAATTTCAGTTGGCCTCTGTTAGTTCTCCCCATTTATCTTTATAAATCAATAAGATTAGGTATTTGGAAACTTTAAACAGAAAAATAAATGTGTATGGGAGTGCAGTTATTTAATAAAAGGGGAAGAAACAGGAGTGTCACATCCTTATTTTCAATCCTTATTTTCTTCCTCCTAACGCCAGAGTGAAATGTTTTCATTGTTCATGTATTCTTTTCGTTAGGATCTATATTGCCTATGATGGTGTTACTTGGTTGTCCAAGCCATGTCTTAGCTTCTCATTTTTCTCATTTTTATTAGTAAGTAGAATGTGATTGATTCTCAGAGCATCATATAAAGCAAATCCAGAAGAAAGAGGTTGTAGTTAGGTTTAAGATATTTAATAATGTGATCTCCTACCTCCACTCACTTCCCGGGCACTTTTACACTAACATATAATTAGGCCTTTCCTGGTTGTTTGTTTGTTTGTTTGTTTGTTTATTTATTTATAACCATAGCTGTTTGGGGGTGCGGGTAGGGAGAGAGAGAGACAGAGAGAGACAGAGAGGGAGAGACAGAGAGAGAGAGAGAGTTGGGAAGTGCATGGGTGTAGGTTATTAGGATAAGAAGGTCTAATTTTCTATTTTTATTATCATTATTATTTTTTTTTTCTTAGAGAGCCTATTAGAGCAATGGAGTTGTGCTTACAATTGGCTCAACTTAAAAATCTTCTTTAGGGAGAGATGTTTAATCCTTTGATTGGTGTTGACATGTACAAAGGTACCTTTGCTTCATGAGACATTTTAGGTCCAAACATGCTCACTTTCTGACACCTACATATTTGTATTGCTTTTGCTTCTCTTTTCCAGTAGAAGAAAAATCAGTAATATTCCATGTATGAGAGGAATTTCTCATACAAAGCCTGACATGTTTTATTTTTGCATCACAATTCCTCAAGCTTTAATAATCACACATAGTACTTTGAAAGAACTAAAATAAACCTTATCTTTCAGTGTTTATTCAAGAGAGTTTATTGTTATTTTTATTGGTTTAGCTATTTTCTGTTATTTTATTGTCAAAGAAAGGACTCTGCAGACCAAATGTTTACCAAAAGTCAGAGTGCTCGATCTTGTTTTCAGTTCACCTGGAGAGAAATTGAATCCACACATTGGGAGAAAAATATCAGCAACACACATTAGTATGCATTGCTCTTAGTCCAACCTAAGAACACATTCATCTACTGTAGTTATAGCAAGCTCATGCACTAACAAATCTATCTGTTTTGGCTGGTTTTATGATACTTACATGAAGAAAGGTACATGAAAAATAAATGTCCAAAAGGCACTGATGACACTAAGCTTGCTAGCTCCCATTTCTTTGTCATTCCATTTAAAAGTTTTATGTTTGGGATCTATACTTTAACAGATTTGTCTATGCTACCTCTATCCCACCTCCTCCTATATACTTTCTTATCACTATTTTCTGGGAGAAACCTATTTTCTAGAAATAGAAGATAAAAAAAACAATTACAAAAGGGGTAGGTGACTGGTTTTCAAGTTGCTTGAAAAAAAAAAAATAAAAGAGATGACCAATTTTATTGTTTATAGATTTTACTTTTATCTGCCCAGGACAAATTAGAGTACTGAATAAAATATATTTCTAACAATTGATTCTGGCTAGCAACTTTGCTCAGTTTCTGGCAAATATAATGATTGATCTCCATCCAATTTATCATATCTTGGTGTAAATTTCTCTCAGACTATCACTGTAAATTGATTTTTGGTTCTAGTTTTTGAGATGGTGAGAGGTCTTTGTTTTTTTCAAGATCCATTGTATTTTACATTGTTCGAAGATTCTACATCAGGAAGAACTCCTGGAGAGTTCATATTTTATTATTATTATTATTCTGAAACTACACTTTTATTTAATTTCATCTGAATCAGCTTTACAAAACCAGAATTTATATAAGAATATAAAGAGAGCACACTATAACTTTGAAACATCAGTTATTTTACACTTCTCGAATCCTGAAATAAATCCATTAAGTCAATTTCATACCAGCTCAGATTTACATGTTATGAACAGAAAGGTTTTAAATGTTTTTCACTCAAGAACATGAGATCACCAAAATCCCAAAGAAAAAGGTAGGGTCAGTATACAGTGGATATTTTTTTTTTTTTTATTGGGGTGACAGTTGTTAGTAAAATTACATAGATTTCAGGTGTGCAATTCTGTATTACATCATCTATAAATCCCATTGTGTGTTCACCAGCCAGAGTTAGTTCTCCTTCCATCACCATATATTTGATCCCCCTTACCCTTATCTCCCACCCCCCTTACCCTCTGGTAACCACTAAACTGTTGTCTGTGTCTATGAGTTTTTGTTTCTCATTTGTTTGTCTAGTTCTTTTGTTGTTTTCCGTTTATGTACCACATATCAGTGAAATCATATGGTTCTCTGCTTTTTCTGTCTGACTTATTTCGCTTAGCATTATACTCTCAGGATCCATCCATGTTGTCATAAATGTTCCTATATCATCTTTTCTTACCGCCGAATAGTATTCCATTGTGTATATATACCACAACTTCTTTATCCATTCATCGATTGAAGGACATTTTGGTTGTTCCCATGTCTTGGCCACCTTAAACAAAGTTGCAGTGAACATTGGAGCACACGTGTCTTTATGTATAAATGTTTTCAGATTTTTTGGGCAGATACCCAGGAGAGGGATTGTTGGGTCATATGGTAATTCTATTCGTAATTTTTTGAGGAACCTCCACGCCGCCTTCCATAACGGCTGCACCAGTCTGCATTCCCACTAACAGTGTATGAGGGTTCCTTTTTCTCCACAGCCTCTCCAACACTTGTTACTATTTGTCTTGTTGATGGTAGCCATTCTGACTGGGGTGAGGTGATATCTCATTGTGGTTTTTATTTGCATTTCTCTGATGATTAATGATGTTGAACATTTTTTCATATGTCTATTTGCCATTTGTATGTCCTCTTTGGAGAAATGTCTCTTCAGGTCGTCTGCCCATTTTTCAGTTGGGTTGTTTGTTTTTTTGTTGTTGAGTTTCATGAGTTCCATGCATATTTTGGATATTAGCCCCTTATCGGAGGCACTGTTTGCAAAAATTTTCTCCCATTCAGTTGGTTGCCTCTTTATTTTGTCGATGGTTTCTTTTGCTGTGCAGAAGCTTTTAAGTTTCATATAGTCCCATTCGTTTATTTTAGCTTTTACTTCTCTTGAACCCAAGGTCCATAAGTTTAGTACCTATGTTTTCTCCTATGCCGTTTATTGTGTCAGGTCTTATGCTTAAGTCTTTGATCCACTTTGGAGAGTTCATATTTTAAAACAAAACTGATTCATATTTTCTGACAATATATTTTTGAAAACTGATTTTCCTTCATGCTACCCCAACTTTGCATTTCTTTCTTATGTTTCCCCCAGGGGCCTAATTATAAATCCCTACTAGGCCTCTTTTGAGCACTGGTAGTTTTTAAAGTTTGGTGAGTTCTTTGTTAATGTTTTTCCCAACTGGCTGGAAAGAAGCCGTTTACTTCCTCTTTTGAGTCTTCCTACTTCACCTGTGTGGAATAAATCATATTTATGGTTTTTTTTCTTTCTTTAGTAAAACATACAAAAGTTTGGGCTTTAACTGAAGCTACTTATTTGGGCTAATTTTAAAATACTTTTAGATTCAATATGCTCTTTGCTAATATTGCTCAACTGAAATTTGTAAAGATCAATGTAGAGCTAGAGATATATTCTTGATATGTAGATATTTATTTGCTAGAAGCCAAGGTATGCATTGCAATGACAGAAAATTTCAATGGCAATAAATGGGATCCTTATTTCAGTTTTTGCAGTCAGCCTCACTATGCTGTACATACGGGGCATGCTACTCAGAAATAAAAGGGCTAACACATCTGGAAAATCCCAGTGTGATTTGGTGCTCGTTAAGTAAGGATTGTTGGAAATTGAAGAGCTTCTAAATAGGAGAGTTCTATATTGTTGGTGTGCGTGTGGTGTTTTCTTGTTGGGAATGTACAGGGGAAAGAGAAATAAATAATTCCATATAATGGCCTGACTCTGTGGAGCATGGGTTTCATACTGAGGGAAGACCAAGAATAGCAACTCGTCTAGAAAGCCTCCACTGTCCCAAGCAGTTCTTTCCCACAGAGAACCACTTTTGTCTGCTACTTTCCCACAAAGAGCCACACTTTGACTGCTACATTGCACATCTTGCTCAGAAGTGTACTATATGATTCCATTATCCTTTTTCCTGTATTTGACCTGCCTGTCAAAACTGCTGTGGGAATGAGAAATACTCTGTGCACATTCAATCTCTCATTGCCCCTCTAATGGGGGAGGGGCCTCCTTCTGAGCAAAGTCACGGCTAATATGCTCTGTCTTGGAAATAATATCAAATTGCCTACGCTCATTCGTGAAGTTCTGGTACTCCACAAAGCAAACTGAAGAAACAAGGTAACCCCTTATTTAAAAATTTAATATCTTTTACAGCCTGCTGTCTGAGACAGATCCTCTATGAATCTGCTGACATTTTAAATTCTGCTTTGAAAATTTCCACTCTATTTCAAATATCCGCTCTACTCAAAATTTTATATAAAGTTATCCTCTCTGCACACTATCAATATGAAAGTTCTTCTTTTCTTTCCTACGGCATTCTAAGTCACTTCGGTAACCAGCTCCCTTAAGAGAAAACCAGTAAATCTTGCTGCTTACACAGCAGCCCCACATCTTGCCGTAGTGCTTGTCAAAGAGTGAGAAATATGTTCAGTGTAAGCTCTTGAAAGTTTCACAGGCTTACTAAATTGTGCTTTCTATCTAATAGGAAAGGAAAGAAAACTGCAGAAGTCCCTAGAGAACCTACTGGCAGAAAGCAGATAACACAAAATAAAATCACTGTTTTATTTTATTAAGGACCTCTGCGAAGGTTCATTTGAAACAATTTAGTCTGTCTAACATAATTAAGTCACTAAGCAGCATCAGATAGTAGCCAGTTACAGTCTTGGATTAATAATGTTTAATTCATTTATAATCACTCTAATACATGTCTAGGAAGCATACACAGAATTTTATAAAATGCAATATGATGAGTAAGGACAGTTGACTGATGAATCATAAAACAGATTAAATTGTAGTCATTTGAGATGCTATTTGAAATTTATGGTTGCCAAGTAGCAACCAGAGGTTTTCCTTTTTCTTTTCTTTTTTTAAAATAAATTAGGTAAGTTCAATAAATATATCCAGATAGGAAATCTGGATCTGGAATATGAGAATTATTTTTTTTTTAGCCATCACCAGAAATGAGGTTTTTGAAATAGGAACACTAAAGAATGTTTAGGCAGGGTCACTGAAAGCAATACTGTGTCCAGCAAAAGCCACTCTGGTAAATTCCCAACCACTCAGGTCTTAATAATTGATATTCCTCAGCTAGATTGAACTGAGCTTGATCAAGTGGAGTAGGACAGAGAGAAAGATAAGCATCAGATTTAGATAGATTTTTGCTGCAGTACAGATCTAAAGTAATTAGGGTTTGAAATGGGATTGTTAAAGGGGTTAAGAAACATTATGGATGAAGACATGCTATAAATCTTAATTGCAGCCTAATTTCTATATTTACACTTGAAATTTAAAAATTCTTTTTCCCTCTAAAATTTGGATGGGGAAGGCCACGCTTGAGTAGTATAGAATCTTACAGCTTTCAAGATGCAAGAGAAGGCAAATTAGGTCATTGCAACTTTTAATTACTGGATTCAAAGTTAAATCTCAAGGTAATTCTAGCATCTGGAAATTTGTAATCTCTAAATTTCAGAAGCTATATCTATAGAGAGCAACTTCTGCATTATTAAACTCTTATTAATACACTCAGCAAGAATGAAGTTGTTAATAAACACCATTTAGTTGTTTAGAATCTGCTTTATAATTATTGGTTTAAATTGTTTAAATGTGTTTTATAATAAATTGTTATAAACAGCATAGATGTTATATATTTTTTTTAGGTTACATACATTTAACTTTGTTTGATTTATTTACTTATACAGTATTCTCCCCTTATCCATGCGGGATACGACATTTCAAGAACCCCAATAGATAACTAAAACCATGGATGATACTGAACACTGTATACACTATGTTTTTTACTATGCATATATACCCTTGCTGAAGTCTTCATATAGGCTCAATGCTTTCTGATGCAACACGTTGCCATGAGTCGGGTAATGTTTTCTGTTCATATCTCCTACCACAAATTTAATGCCTTTTCCATCTTAACTTAGTACTTAACACACTGTGGTTGCAAGTTTTGCCATAATAGCACAAATGCATTTTTCTTTCTTTACAATTTCATGGATAGGAGACTGGTTCTTACCATAGATTTTAGCAATTTCCACATATGATTTTTTTCATTCCTTATTAAGTAGAAAACTTTCACCTTTTCACTTAAAGGAAGCACTTTGCAGCTTATCTTTGGCATATCCTAATTGCCAGCATCACCATTTTTGTACTTTGGGGCCATTTTAAGTAAAATTAGGGTTGCTTGAGCACAAACACTGTAACATTGTGACAGTTGGTCTGATAACCTAATAACCAAGAAGGCGACTAAGTGACTGATGGGGGGCAGTATATGCAGCGTGGATACGCTGGACAAGAGGATGGATGGAGCAGGATGGTGAGAGATTTTGTCATGGAGTATAATACTGGGGTTTAGATGTATTTGGATAGAGGAAAAAAAAAACGAGAGTAACTGTATAAAGAAGTCATATGATTGCTCCGAGTTACAAATTTCATTTGTTTGTTCCATAAATGTTAATATGCTGACTATGTGCAAAGTACTGACTTACTGCTGGGAATATGGCAGTGAAATAACAGAAAAAGGCACTGCCCTTAGTTAGACTGGAACTGAGAACAGATGGAACCTTGCCAAATAGTGCCATAATTGATGGAGGAGAGAATGCAGAGCCAAAAATGCCAATATACATAATGGAACTTAAATTTACTTTGAGACTGCATAAACTTTGGAAAGCATATGGGTACATAATTTATATTTCCTGGGTTCACCAGTGCTTGTGACATCATACAAGGATCCATTTATAAGAATCCATGGGAGAAATATTCTCAGGACACTGACAAGGATATCTTGCTTCTCCTAAGAAAATATATATTTTTGCTTATAAACACTATAAATTTCATTTCCCTTTTTGCATTGGCTGCTAAGAATATCAGTAATAAATTTGAGGGCCAACATCCAGATATCCGATGGGAAATGGATGTGTATGTTTGTTACTGTCTTTACTTCAGATTCATAGAATCTATTTTAGAAAGAAATAGGACATTAAACAAACATAAAAATCAGTAACAGTCACAGTCATACTTCTATTTATAAATCTAATTGAAGCTTTTCAAAACACAGGTAACACATCAGTCTTTTCAGTAGATGATGGGACCTAAGCCTACCAATGTAAACCCATTTCCTCAGTGTTTTATGGAAGCTCTACTTTATTAAGACCAGCCTCCTGGTCCCAGAATAAAATAAAATCAGTTTAAAACTCAATCTGTCAATGTAGACAGATGACATTGACAAAAACCATGAGAAGAGTGAAAGATGACACTATTGAAGAACATCTTGAGGGAGAATTTCAATTGAAGCAAATAGGAGCATTGGAAAACAGAAACAGAAAATCAGCCAGCTGTCATCCCAAACATTGCCAAACTGCAGATATCAATTGTTGTTACAAACGAAGACACCTCTTTTATAGAGTGTGGAAAGAAATAATTTTGGTTATAGATATATTAGGGTGAAGGTAGCCAATGGCGATTGGCAATATAGAGAAGTAATGTGATTGCTCTGAGATACAGATGTCATTTGTCCATCCAACAAATAGCATCACAAGTGTCTATGACTGTCATCTGCATTTTATTTAGAATCAAAATATAACTGTAGAATTTAAAAATGTCTTGAGTTTCTTTTATGTACTTAGGACTCACAGTGGTAGGAAATAGAGTTAAAAATAGTCTTTCTCTTAGGATTTTGTAATCTACTCCAAGGTCAACATGAACAGAGAGAAGCAAACCGAAATTTTCTGTATTTTTTATATATTTTACATATTTGTTATTCATTGTGTTTGAGTTAAAAAAATAAAGAAAATCCTTTCCTACATAATAGATTCAATTTTCATTTATTTGTTTATTTATTTATTTATTTTTAAAGGAATTCAGTGGTCACTGACTGCAGTTATCAATGGCTATACCACCACTGCGCTAAAGACTGTATTCCCAGGTTTAGTATGTATCTTGTACATGGGAAATCTCTTCAATGAATGATCGCTCCAGATACCATTCTTCTAGGGTGAAAACTGCCAGAAGCTGCAAGTGGTGGCTGAGATGGTGGTTGTACTGCCACCTCTCTTTTGCTGTCCAGTGGGGTGGAAAACAGAGGACAGAAGAGCATCCTTTTCTGCATCCTCCGGCAATTTGCCAGCATCTTATAACCAGCCCCTTGGCCAGCTTTGATATATGTTTACTGCCGACAAATATAAGATTTAGAGTGAGTGTACTTATCAGCTTTTGTAAAGAATATCAAATGATAAATAATCAGATCTTCTCCTGAATTGCTTACTGTAGGGAAACATGGATTAAATGTGTAGTACAAATATAAGTGAATCGGTCCACAGAGCTAGATATATTCATTTTCATTTTCTTTCTTTTTTTTTTTTGATCCAGCTTAGTTGTCTCACTGGAAAAGAAGGGAAAAGAGAAATGATGTCCTAATTATTTATGTGTTTGTAGTTTTTTTTTCCCCTTAGACTGCTGTTAAGCTGTCTCACTCCATACACTCTATGCCACTGTGATTTAATATTGCATTATAAAAGCGTTAATGACAGCTCCAGTGAATTTCTCCCATCAAAGCTGCACAGTGATAGCAATTCAAGCAAGTGTTAATTTCTGAGTGATGCCATGGAATCAAAGCCAAACAAAGGGACAGTTAGAGTGCGGCTCATATTCCCTATATCTTGAGGGAAAGTTGGAGAGCTGGAATCTGGGTAGCACCTTCTAATTTAGTTGGATGAGAGAAGAGAGTCTCGGTTAATAATACATGAGTTACTTGTAGTGGGTGTGTCACGTTTATAGTCAGTCTCTCCATTCCAGATTGAACAATTCCTGTAATGCTGGCTCTTTTGGGAGCGTTTCCAAAGGCAAAACATCACTGCTCCTGGTTTTAATTTTAAAACAAAGTCAAATTTTACTCCACAAGAAAATATCTATGTTGCCTTTGATCATTTATGTAATGTAATAGTAGGTATTTATTAAATGCCAATTATGTGTTTTTAAGCTAATGTGGCCTCTCTTTCAAACAAGTGGAAGCGTTCTTGTTATTACGGATATGTTTTTCTTTTAATTTGAGGAGAAAAGTAAAAATTAAAATGAAAATATAAATACTAATGAAAAGCTTAAATGATAAGGGTCAAACGATTGCTTCTCATAAAAAAATATGTTTTTGCATATAAAAGGGAATTAATTGTTTAGCTAATGTAATTAAGAAATTTATACAGCAGTGGAACTTAAGTTTAAAGTAATTCCAGAATGTAATTTTCATATTTTGAATGTGGATAGAGTATAAAGAAAGCAGATTTTATTTAATGAAGGGGTGGAATAAGAAGTGTAAAAAAAAATTGGAACCATATTGTGGCGCTCTCTTGAATTTTAACTTCTAGGTAGTTAATTTTACTAACTAATCACACAAAGCAACATTATAAAAATCATGAAAGATTTCAAAAGAAAAAAACTACTTGTCCCTGCATCCTTCTCAAGCACACAATCTATTTTCATTTTTCCTTGTTCTTTCTCACTAAAGGTTTTTGAACAGTGAACTGAAATGATTGAAAATGTGTTGTAGAACTTTTAGGAAGATTAATCTATCAATAGTTAGGAAGATGGAGAGATGAAGAGAAGTGTCTGAAACCTGGAGAACTAGATGAGAATTATAATTCAATTGCAGTAATCCAGGTGAGAAGTGATAAGGGCATGAACAGAAATGGAAAGAAATGGGAAGTTGTAAGAGGCATTGAAATGGAAAAATCACTGATTGGATATGAGACATTAGAGAAAGGTAATCGTTGAGATGACTGGAACTTGAGTTAACAGCAACAGTTTCAGAGATAGAAAGCAGAAGTAAAATGATTAGAATGGTTGTCTTGCTATGGAAAATGATTTATATGTTTTTTGTAACATTACATTGGAAAAACTATGGTTACACAAAAATGATGTTAATATATTTAAAGATGGAAAATTGGTATATATACATATATATGTTCATATATTTATATATGTATGTATATACTCTATATACACACTGTGTATGTGTGTTTGTGTGTATATATGTATATATGTATGTATGTGTATATATGTATATATATGTATATGTATGCATATATACACATTTACATACATGTATATAAAACATCATATATAAAATATATATGTACACACACACACACATATATATATATATATGTGTGTGTGTGTGTGTGTGTGTGTATATTCCTGAAGTCTTTCTTAAATCCAGTCCTCCTTAATCGTATAAAAAATGAGGATAGTTGAAATGATAGGTGTGAATGAAATCTGGTGTGTTAAGGAAGTGGAAGAGATTATTAATAACATTTTTGAGAAGAAGATAAGTATTCAGTGAGGAAAGGAGTGGTCCATGAAGTAGATTGAGAACCCACATGGCGATTCTCAAAATTAGAGAGGAGAGGAAGAAAAGGAGAATGAGAAAAAATTGTAAAATATATATTTAAAGTAGTAGTATAGAGACGACAATGAGAATGAGAACTGAGAAAAGGACTTTATATTTCATAACTAATTGGTCATTGATGACACTTGAGAAATCAGTGAACAATTAATATTTGTTAAACTGTATTGTCTAGAATTATTGTCTAATTAATGTACAGAAATGCAGCTGATTTTTGTATGTTGATTTTGTATGCTATAAGTTATAGAACTTATTCATTCCAACAGTTTTTTTTGTTGGAGTCCTTAGTACTTTCTATATAAATTATCATGTTGATAGGGAACAGAGACAGTTTTACTTCTTCCTCTCATATTTGGATGCCTTTTATTTCTTTTTTTCTTTTTCTTTTTGGCCTCGTGGCTCTGGCTAGACCTCTCAGTACTGTGTTGAATAGGAGTGTGTACCCTGTCTGTTCCAGCTCTCAGTGGAAAATATTTTAACCTTACACTGTTTAGTGTGATGTTAGCTGTAGCTTTGTCATATGTGACCTTTATTATGTTGAGGTATGTTCCTTCTATACCCCACTTGTTGAGAACTTTTATCATGAGAGGGTATTGAATTTTTTTATTTTAATTAAGGTCTATTGGGGTGATGCTGGGTAGTAAAGTTACATAGGTTTCAGGTGTACAATTGTGGAATACATCATCTATACATCACATTGTGTGTTCACCACCCAGAGTCTGTTCCCCTTCCATCACCATATATTTGATCCCATTTACCCTCATCTGCCACCCCTCCCCACTTACCCTGTGGTAACCACTAAACTATTGTCTATGTCTATGAGATTTTGTTTCTTCATTTGTTTGTCTTGTTTTGTTGTGTTCAGTTTTATATACCACATATCAGTGAAGTGGTATGGTTCTCGACTTTTTCTGTTTGACATATTTCATTTAGCATAGTAATCTCAAGATTCATCTATTTTGTCGCAAACGGCACTATTTCATCTTTTCTTATGGCAGAGTAGTATTCCATTGTGTATATATACCACATCTATTTTGTCGCAAACGGCACTATTTCATCTTTTCTTATGGCAGAGTAGTATTCCATTGTGTATATATACCACATCTTCTTTATGGATTCATTTATAGAAGGACACTTTGGTTGTTCCTATGTCTTGGCCAGTAAATAAAGCTGCAGTGAACACTGGAGCACATATATCTTTACAGATAAATGTTTTCAGGTTTTTTGGGTAGATACCCAGGAGAGGGATTGCAGGGTCATATGGTAATTCTATTCTCAATTTTTTGAAGAGTCTTCAAATTGTTTTCCATAGCAGCTGTACCAATTTACATTCCCACCAACAGTGTATGAGGGTTCTTATTTTCTCCACAGCCTCTCTAACACTTATTATTTCTCATGTTGATGATAGCCATTCTAACAGGTGTGAGGTAGCACTCATTATGGTCATGGAAGAAATTTTTTATTGTAGTAAAAAAAATACATTTTAAAAATGTTAATGTTATTTTTGACATGAAAATATCTAAAAATGCAGGAGATGCACAATTGTGTAGTTTTTTTTTTTTTTCCCTCTTCTAGGGAACTGTATATAGATATCGCTACATATTCTAAGATAAGATGAATGCTATTTTAAAATACATTTTATACTTTCTATACAAAACAAGGTGAAATTATAGTAAACCATTGATTTGGTGCATCTTGACCTTGCATTGGCTCTTGAAAATAGAGGCATTCACTGCTAAGAATAAACTTTTTACCTGAAGTTGGAGGAAAAATAAAAGCCCTAACAAACCTGACAGAGAGTCATTCAGAGTTTCTCATTTTTTGTCCACACTTCCAAGGGCAAACAAACAAACAAAAAAAATGCCAAAAATCTCAGAGGCAGAGAGTGCTACAGAGAACCTAGCTGGACCTACTAAGTTTAAGTCATTTACGTCATCATGTATTCTAGATCAATCTCCTTCTTCTAGTATTTTAGGGCTATGGATACTGTTAGTAATTTTTAGCTGTTAAATTTATCACCTTTAATTTGAGTCTATATTAAAGTATTGCATTTAGAGAAGCATTTTATTGAGCAGTGCTTGAACATTAAAGCTTGAAATGGAAAATGTAATAGTTGTATCTTTAGATTATTTATGTTCAATTTTCTCTGTCTTCTTCTTGCCCAAATTAAGAAAAATACATATAAATGAGAAAAATACTTTGAAATGTATTTTCTTTGATGGCAAGTAGAATTGCCTCATTTTGTTTTAACAAGGTATTCCTCTATCATTAAGTTCACCTCATAGAAGAGTTTTCTCAGTGCTTCCAGCCGGAAATAATATTTTTCTTCTTTGTATTTCTGTGGTATATGTTGTCCAAAGAATTATTTTACAAATGTAATTTTTTATATTATATCATCTTTCTCAAAAAAGGAGCACTGTTCCAATGTGATTATAATCTGGAGATTAGAGCGTACGCTGAGTTTACATTGTACTCTCCACAGAACCTACCGCAGTGCCTGCCTTGTACGTAATGGAGACTCAGTGACTATTTCTCGCACTTTGTTTTTCCTGCTGCACCTAACAAAATAGCCTCTTTTTTCAGTTGTTCTTAGCAATCTTAGAAAATGAAATTCATTAAGAATTTTAGATTTTCTTACACCATTCTTAGTGGTTTCTTACCATATGATAATTCTTAGTTGTGTATTATTTCTCTTTATTAACCTTTATTCTTTAGTAGTTCTTTATTAACCTGGTAGTCAAATAGTGACCTTATCAGAGTCACTTAATATTTTAGTAGCAGAATTTTAGTTTTTAAAAATGCATATAATCTGTTATTAGTTATATTGCTTTTCAGAAACACAGACCATAGACTATTTCATATCTCTACTGATTAAATCAACAAATATTTATTAAATGTCTGCTAGGTGCCTGGCATATATGCTGATTGCATGGGTGTGAATAAGATGCTCACAGTATCTGTGGAGGAGATATTATAAAATGCATTGAGCTAATAGGTACTACAGTGTTGTTAGGTGCAAGGTATTGTGGATGTGCTTGGAAAGGACACAGAACAGTTTTAGGGATTTAGGGATCGAAATCATGAGTGGGACTTAGCTTAGGGAAGAGTGAAAGAAGGAGCTCTGTACTTTTAAAAACTATGTTCTGTTTTGGCTTATTTGTTTTGATTTTGATGTATTGCTCTGATGAGGTGGTTGGTTTTAACCTTGGTTATTATGAATGCTTTCCCATAACTTGATCACATTTTCTAAATGCAGCTTGCCATCATTTCTTCTTCATTCACCATTTCTTCCTCTGGGACAAAATTAAGTGGAAAGAATAAGTTCCCTCTCTGGTTTTTCCTCAGTCTCTCAAGAGTGATTTTTTTTTTCTAAAAAGCATATTAAGAATATCATGCCCCTGTCACAATTTCCCAAAGATAGAAATATTTTTTATTACCTCTGATCTCTCTTAATTCTAGTTCCTGGGAATCACATAATAGAGTTATATGTACTTCTATCTAAATTACTTCTCTTTCTCTGTGAATAACATTACCACCAGATACTTTGCCCAAAGGTAAACTTTTTTGAAAGTAAGTTGGTGTAAATCAGGTAGGTATAACATATGCTTCACTTTCCCGAACTTCTAATATGCCACTCCCACCTCCACATCCATCAAGTTTTAAAATTTTATTTTATTGTGGTAATATCACTTAACATGTTATCTACTTTTTTAGCAAATATCTAAGTATATTGTTGACCATACGTATTGTGTTGTACAGCAGAACTCTAGAGTTTATTCGTTTTGCTTAACTGAAACTTTATTCCTGTTACCATCATCTTTTGATGGGTTTAAAAGAATACCCTTTGTGTCCCAGTTCCCAGATTCATTTTCTAACAGTCATCATCCCACAAGCTACTTGAAAAATAGTTCCCAAACATGCATATCATTACTTTACTTGTCGGTTCAAAATCCTACAGTTTCCTTTCACCATCTGGATGCATAGTGGGCAAAGATTCCTGTCTGCTTTTCCCAGCTCATTATATGACACTGTCTGCTAATAGAATACAGAAAGTTTCAACATTTCACTATTTACTTATTTGATAAAGCCTGAATTAACCACAAAATCTGTCAATTAGTGGCCTTAATCAAACTAAATAATAACCAAATAAGAGAGTAGATCTTGTCAAGGGAGTGTCTCATACTCATATCAATAATTTTATGACAGTGCTTTCAACTGGAGGCAACAAACATGCCTTGGAGCCCTTGAGAACAGCCCTACCAGCCAGAAGTGTGCAGGGTGCCATGTTTATCAGTTGTCAATTGGGAATTTTGAGAGTTCCTAGATGTCAATAGAAGATATCTATTGTACTACCTAAGGAAAATTATGTCCCTTAATATAAATATTAGGCATCATCTTTAAGTGATAGCTTGATTTCCTACTTTTCAAACTTAAACCATATATTAAATTCAATTTGGAAACGGGTATTGATTACCTGCTATATTTCAGGCTGTTTAATAATACAAAAAAGAATAAGGTATTTATTCCTTTTTTCAGAGTTCATGGTCAAGCTGGGGAGACCCAAAAGGATAATTTTGAAACGATACAATAAATTCAGTAATAGAAAGCAAACATAAATAATGAAGACTTTTCTCTAAATAAACCCTTTGAAGTTCAAAAAGGATAAAAGATAATTTAGAAAAGGAAATAAACAAATACTCAAATGTTTTGGGTTATAAAGAATGGCTGTCAAAAGATGATTATAAAAATCTTCATATCTAGACACATCTGATGAGATTTCAAAACTCTAGGTCTGAAAGTAATTGATTTGTGTCTATACGGGAAAAAAACAGTACAACCAAATGAATGAAACTGAGATTACTGTTCAGCAACACTGAACTGGAAAATACAGTTTTAAGGGAAATTGGATCTATAATTCTGTTCAGAGCCATAAAGAGCAGAACATAAGATACAACAATAAAGAGCAGCTGAGCATGATCTGAAAAAAGTAGAAGAATCAACACTAACTCAAAGTGAATCCACTGAACTTTGATGCTTGAATCACTTGCTTGAGCCGGAAGAGTTTAGGTTTAAGTGAAATATAATTAAATTTCCCAGTCACACTATTTGATTCTATAATGTACGATGATCACAATATTATAATGTCTATTTTATCAGCTTTAAAATTATGGAGTGTTTCTATAGTCAATACCCAGAAATCTTAGCATTACAGAACCAAAATTAATAGTATAACACAAAAATATGGAGGGTGAAGAAGTGAAATGTAGGTACGTTTAGTGTTCCAGGTCAGCTAATGGATCAGCTTAAAGGTGATAGATCAAGAGACAGAGATTTAAATAGATTATTTAATGAGTGTAACCATGATGAGAACTAAAAATTGTAACTAATAAACATCTTGAGCTAGGTGGGAAAAAGAGAAGGTTTATGAGGAGACTAAATTTATTATTTTTTTAAGGAGCAGTCTGGTAGAGGACATGGAAAAGAGAAACTGAAAAGTAGTTATATTTATTTACTTTAAACATTCCTGTATGGTTTGACCTTTTTTCCTCTAAGTAAAGGTATTACTCTGAAAAACAAAAACAAAAAACAACACACACAAAACAGCAACAACAACAAAACCAAGCAAACAAAAAAACAGGGTGGGGGGCAATACCTAAATACTGTGTGAGCATTTTAGGAATTACTCCCTGTCCTTGTTAGGTGTTGCTTTTCCCCCAAATTTTTATATACATTTCTTTCATAATCTAAAAATACGTAAAATTTCATGCTTAAAAAAAGTGGTAACATCTGGTATAACACAGTGTATTTCAAATAGACATGCAAGTTACTACAAAAAAACTCATACGCTTTTCACAAGGCCAAGTTGCTTATGTTGAGTACCTATGATATAGATGCAGTGTAACCGTTGATGATGGTTTTTAATCTTGTAAGTTCTGACTTAAGTCCTATGCATCACAGATAATATGACAATTCCCAAAATTAAGCTGAAAAGAAAAATGCTGTTACTATATAGAAAATCACTTGATAGAATTAAATGAGTCACTCAACCATGCTGCACCAATTTATAGCCATTATCTGTGGAGAAATTGAGTTAGCACTGACATTAAATGTACCATTTGATTCCTTTATTATAAATTTCATGTTCTGCTCAAATTCTTTCGGCAATACCATATGGTTTCATTATGTTTGTTGCCATTTGTTATGCCCAATAAGTTAAAACTTTATTATATATCGATTTACTGCTGTGAATGCCTGAAAACCTTTGTGCTCTCAACACTATCATTGATCAGATATCAATTGTTTTTCACTCTCAGACCACAGAACATATTAAACTGATTCTGAATATATCTGGTACATGCTAAAGGGCTTGACCCCAATTTTTCTGTGAAAGGCCTTTTAGCTTCAGTTTTAAGAGCAATTTTGTTTCTTACAATATTGTGGTGCTCTTGACTAGGAATCCCACTTTGTCATTTATTTGGCTGGAAAGCAGGAATAAAACTGTTTCAGACAATCTGTAGAGATTTTGTGGCTGTGGTTCTTGATTTAATCAATGTCAATAAAAATGATTTAGAAACATCTTATTTAGAAAATGAGTTGTTGTACAAGTGGTCATAAATTAAAGTGATTTTTAAAAGTATACCAGTAAAAAGGAATGAATGCTTGTGCTCTATCCTAGAGTGTTACATATGATATTAATATGCCTCTATCTTGTGGGATAAGCGTTGTCTGAAGAATGACAAAATACAACTGAATTTGCAAGATAATTTTCTGATTTTTTCCCCTATTTTTCTATTTGCTTTGAGATACATGTCCAATTACTAATAAATAATTGAAAATTCAATGTGCTGCTCTAAGCTCAGAAAAATCTAAAATAATTATAAATATTTTAAAATTTATCAATTATGAGGTATAGAACATAAAGATAGTTAACTATATAACTATATTATTATTAAATGTGTTTTGAAACATGAATTTGGTGAATCTGAGTGGGAGGCTTTTTCTAAGCATTATTTTCTAGTAAGAAGTGATAATTTAGCCTACATATGAGAGAAGCAGACCAACAATAAACTTCTACACAAATATTTGAAATTCATGCTATATGAAAATTAGAGATATTGAAAAGCATTTTGGCAGTCTAAAGTTTGAAGTCAGGCAAACCTCATTTTGAAATGAAATTTTATATGAATTTACTACCTATTAAGAAACATTACTTTCCTCATCTGAACTAAGGATTAAATGAGATCATGGCTGTATATGAAAAGTCCCTGGTTCCTAATATATAATCAAAGGAAAAACTGTGAATTATGTCAATTATACACTGAGTGTCTAAGTATCTCAACTCGTCTACATTCGCTGTAGACAACTTGTCTGAATTAGCTGACTGACAGGTAAAAATGACATGACATACCAAGAAAATAAAGTTTTCTTATTTAGAAATGATAAACCACATGCTATCATGCTATTTTGAAGTTATTAACTTTGATTTCTTTTAACTATTTAAAAAAATGTGTTACAATTGCCTTTAGGGCAGTGCTTCGCAAACTTTGTGCATATGAATCACCTGGAGATATTGCAAAAATCTATATTCTGAATCAGTAGGTTTGGAGTTGGGACTGAGATTCTGAATTTCTAAAAGCTTCCTGGTGATACCAAATCTATTGTACCATGGTGTGTGTGTGTGTGTGTGTGTGTGTGTGTGTGTGTGTGTGTACTTGGATTACTGGGATAGGTCACAGATGGTACATAATGCATCCTCCTGCTCTTTCCTATCATATGCTCCCATAGCATGGTGAAAGTATGCCCTCAAAATTATTTGGTTTTGGTGTTACAATATTTTCAATCTTGTACTTCCTTTAATATGTTGTAAGCTCCATGAATGTTTGTCTTCTTTTACTCACTGTGCTGTCCCCAGAATAACAAGTGTCTGGAACTTGGCAATGAGTGCTTATTTGCTTAGTTTTGGTGACCTATATGCCAAAAGTGAAGTCCATGGCTGAAAAATAATAAGAAGCCACAGATTGAAAGCTTCTGCATAACAACTGGGTTACAAAATAGTTTTGTACAATGGACTACTTCCCCACATTCATGGGCTTGGTTTAATTTCCTTTCCTAGAAATGTGTGTATATGTGTAAGTGTCTAGTGGCCATGGTTAGAACTGCTGTTTTAAAAAAAGACATGGTATCATATGGAATCATTCTGGTAATTACGTACAATCTAACTAAATTTACTACCTTGTAAATTTACTTGGGGGTATTGATTCAAGAAGCAGCATTTGAAATGAGTAACTGAAAACAGTCAAATGAGGGATAGGTCATTAAGTTTCTTTAGGACCAACATGTTGCCAGCTAGGAGTTTTGAGAAGGTATAATACTGTATTGTATTGTAATCTGGGAACTTGCTAAAAGAGTAGATCTTAAATGTTCTTGCCACACCTAAATAAATAAATAAATAAATAAATAAATAAATAAATAAATATAACTATGTAAGTTGATGGATGTGTGAATTAACTTGGTTGTGGTAATCATTTTACAATGTATGCATACTTATATCAAATCATCACATTGTACACCTTAAATATGTGAAATTTTTACTTATTAATTATACCTCAATAAAGCTTGGGGGGAAAATAGGAACAGCTGTAGGAGAAGATTTCCTGGATGCAGTTGACCCAGACATTTTTAGGCACTAAATGACTATGTGATATTAAAGAATACAGGTGAACACTTTTTACTCTCCTGGCTCTATTGTTCAACCTGTAAATTTCTCATATGACTTAGTTTAAGACACTTAGAATGACATTAAATTTTAAGTCACCATTTTGGTCATTTATGATCCTCATAGGGTGAGGTGAAGGCAGCATTTCAATACTGTAACATTTTACTTCAACGTCATTGTTTCTTTACAGGAACTCATTAATGTGTTCATCATTGTTTTCTTTTTTTTTATTAGTTTCAGGTGTACAAAACAATGTAATAGACATTTATCATTTATATCCCTCACACAGTGACAACCCCCTCCCCCCATCCACTACCCCTCTGACATCATATACAGCCATTACATTTCCACTGTCTCTATTCCTAATGCTATACTCTGCTTCTTGTAACCATATATATATATATATATATATATATATATATATATATATATATATATATCGTAACCATACATATATATCTTGTAACTATATATATATGTATGTATATATATATATATATATACACACACACACACATATATATATATATAAATTTATAGTCGGCATTCATTATTGTTCAGCTTCAGCTTCAGTTGTACTGTGCAGTGATCAGGCATCTACATCATCCCTGAGGTGGACCTAGAGAACATTATGTTAAGTGAAATAAGTCGTACAGAGAAAGACAAATACCATATGATCTCACTTATATGTGGAATCTAAAGAAAAGAATAAATGAACAAACTAACCGTCATTGTTTTTTTAAGGTCCTCACTTTGACACCCCAATAGAATGAGGCTTCTCCTCCTTTAACTACATGTTTAGTTTTTTAATCAAAGTATTGTGTTGAAGAGTCAGATACATAATTGCTTGTTCATTGCTAATTAACAACCATAGAGAAAGATAATCACATGTCTTAACTTCAGAGTGTGAATGGAATTACGAGACTCTGAGGCCAGGATCAGTTTGATGTTTTTCACATCATACACATATAATCTTCTATATTCAAATGAAATAGCACTCATCAATAAATAGAAATTCCCAAGGATTCTAGTACAAAAATGTTCTTGCTTGTTTTTACAGAAAATGGCAGAAGTAATATGTGATTATTGAAGTCTATTGTGTGTTTTCTACCCTTGCTATATGAAATACCTCAGCCACAATTCTAAAATGCTACATCCTTATCACAAACGTTCCCTCTCAAGCTTTAGTTATGCATTTAAAAAAATTAATAGACTATTTTTTAGAGCAGTTTTAGGTTTACAGAAGAATTGAACAGGAAGTACAGAGAGTTCCCATATGCCCTTTCTTCCCCCCCGCAAACCCCCAACATCCTTTATTATTGATATCTTGCATTAGTAATAATTTGCAACAATTTATAAACCAATTTGTTATAATTGATAAACCAATATTGACACATTATTATTAAATTAAAGAACTAAAACAGTTTTTAGAAAACGTTTTGTTTCTAATTTAGCAGCCTTATTGAACGAAAACTAATACAATCTCCTGCCCATATTTGAAGGGTACAATTTAATAAGCTTGACATATGCACATACTAGTAAAACCATAACCACAATCAGATCACCCCAAAATTTCCTAATGCCCTCTAGAATCTCTCCTGCCACCCCTCCCTGTTCCCTCCTCATCCTCATGCAACCACTGGTCTAATTTGTCATAATAGATTAGTTTGAGTTTTCTGGAATTTTATATAACTGTACGGATTTATTTTTTGTTTGGCTTCTTTCACTCAGCAAAATTATGTTGAGATTCATCCATGTTGTGGGTCTCAGTAGTTCATTGCTTTCTAAATGGAGAGTTGCATTTAATAAACAGAAAGCTTACGCTTTGAAGTTTATGCTATCCAGGCTTTTATTTCTCTGTAGGATGTACAGACTATAAATTTTAAAGTATAATTATAAACTATAATTATAAACTAAAATCATAAACTATAAGTTCTTCTGTGTCGTTATGTAGGGTACAGAAGTTGGTGATGATTATAAAATTTTGCCTTTTTAGCACTTCACAAGCTAACTTGTAATTGTTATTTTGTATATAGGTATTAAAGAGTGCATTCATTTTACTTGAAAATAACATAACATACAGTGTTAATATGAGCTGACATTATTAGCCTATGGGGTCTAGTTAACTCACTTGTTGTTAACAGGTCCTTACAGGCAACTGGGAATTCATATGGACTGGGACTGAGAACATTAGTACTGATTTGTGTCCCCTGGAGTTTTTTCCTTGTACAATTCTTCATAAAAAGTTAATTCATACTTTATACATGGAGAGACATGTATAGAGAGATAAACAGAAATTTCAAATTGTTCTAATCTATTATATCAGGCTTCTGTTTTGAACCACATCAATTTTACTTGGTCTCACTGCTTCTGGGGCACTTTTCCAGCATTCTTTCACACTGCAGAAACTGAGTATGTGTGACTGTGGTCACTTTTTGGCAAACACACAGGTCCACATTCAGCATTCTTGCCTTCTGCCACTGGAGATTAACCTCTGAATCAAGGAGCCTGGATCAGGGAGATAAACATACAGAATTATAATGGTACTGTTTTCAGTAAAATCTCAAGTACTGCAAACATTAACATGGAATTAACAGTGACAGGAAAGTATAAAGGGCCAAAATATGAAACCTGAGTATTTCTTAAAATCCCTGCCATGACCATTATGAAATTTAGTAGTTTATAAGTTTGCATGTAAGGTAAAATAAAAATATTCCTAAATTTTTATGTCAAAATTTTCCATTTATCGTTTGTTTATTTCATAATTACATTATCAAGAAAAGTGTATATACCTACATTTGCATATAAATGTTAATCAAATTTTAAGTTAACTGAAAAACTCTTTTAAAAAGAGTTTGGAATATTTGCTTTCATTGTTGTTATTTTTATTGATTCGCTTCTTAGGTGTCTGAACAGAATGTCAGATTTAGGGGATTGATTGTATTTCACATATTAAAGATGAAGAGACCCCAGTAACTCAGAAGTTTTTACTATTACTTTTATTGCTTTTAGATAGACGGGGAGTATGAAGGTTAGATATCCTTAGTTAATCTTAGGGAATTAAATCTATCAGAGTAAAACCAATTGGAAAGGATTTTTTTGTCTTGGGCTATGGGCCTTTGTTCTGCAATAACTGCAGCCATTTAAAGCAAATTGTCCATTAAAGTACCATTCTGGCTTTTGACAAATTGCATCAAACTGTTTTCTTCCTCTGGGGAAACACAAACCTGAAAACGGTGGTTTTATTTTTTTCTGCTTGACATATAGGTTGCCTGAACCAGAGGGCGAAAATGCTTTTCGGTACTCTATAAGACAACCCAAAGAGGTTATATATGGCCCAGTAGAGCCCAAGTGAAGATATTGAATACTAGCCACTTACCTCGTATAATGACAAATAATTGGTCATGCTCTTATATCATTTCTCATTTTGAAAACAGTTGTTAACTTTTAAATCATGTAATATAAGCATATTTCAACAGAACTGACAAAAGCTATAAATCCAATTTTTGGCTAAACAGCCATCAAACCATATGGAAATAATGCAAATGAAGGGCAGGGTACAAATCCAAGCTCTGCTGTAGTTAGCAGTTACTATCTTACTTTTCAGTTGACAAAAGTTCAGGTTTCTAATTATTACTGAGTAAAAAGTCAGTTTTGATGGAAGTATTCTTTCATAACTTACATTAACTAGTCAGATTCAAAAATAACTATACAACTGTGGTTTAAATGTTAATGAAATAGGATACATTGTTTTTTAAAACAGATTATTTTAGCTATGTTAAAACAATATCTGAATTATTATTAGTAGTAGTAAAAATAGTTATAATATTCTACTTTCACAGTCTATAATAAGAAAAGAAAAATAAACATTGTGTTTCTAAAACAAAACTATTCACTTTGGCTTTATTGTGGTGGTCATGTAATTTATTAGTGAAAATTCTTGATTATGAACTAAAAATTCTAATTCACAACCATGAAAGATGGGCATTATTCTAAAATAACTAAAAGTTGTTTAAATGCTTTGATTTTAGGGATCATTTTTTGATCTGCAGCATTATGTAGAGAGTATGAATTTCATTATCTCCTACTGGATCAATAGTCTGGAAAGTTCTAAGTAGTATCAATTTCCTTGACTTTCACAATTTGACACTTTTGAAAATAATAGCTCTTATTTTGTAGGCTATCCCTAAATTTGGGTTTGTCTGATGTTTCCTATTGATTAGATTCTAGTTATGCACATTTAGAAAGAATATCACAGAAACAAGCCGTGATTTCTATCAGGAGGCACTTGATTTTCATTTGTCTCATTATTCATAATGTTAATTTTGGTTATGTTCATAAGATCATGTCTGCCAGACTTCACTGTAAAATTACTCACTTCACTTTTGTAATGAATAAGAATTTTGTGAAGTACTTTGAAACGATGTAAACATTCTCTTATTTATGAAACTTTTGATACCTTCATTTACTTGTTTAGATTAATAAATATGCTTGTTTTTATGTCTAAATTGCCCCATATTTAGAGGGAGACTCTTCAATCTAGCTTCTGTGTCTTTTTGACACGACTGAATCATTGTATAAACACTTTATTTTTCTCTGCTCAATAAGATTTTCCAGGCCCATTTTCAATTTTCTCTGACCCAGGGAATATGTTTCTCCAAAGATGCTCAACTTCTTTTTTTTAGTGACAAATGAAGCTTAGAAACCAAGATCTGGTCACTGTTATTACTAAAGTGCACTTATTTCTATTGGGGTGCCACTGTCCACAGGCCTGCCAATGAATATATGTCCATACATGCATATATACATACATTTGTAGTTATATTAATTCTTTTTTGTTTCTACACACACACATTTGTATCTATGTTTCTTTCTCTGTCTTTGTTTTTCTTTCTCTTTTTCTGTATATTGAAATACATTAGTTAATGTTAATACCTTCAATTTTACTACAAACTCAGGATTCATCCTTTTCTTCCTTTCCATATGCCCTTCTCTGAGTGTGAGAACCCCAACTCCCACTAGCTTTAATACACTTACTTAGTGTGTTTCCCCAAAAATAAGACCTAGCCGGACAATCAGCTCTAATGCGTCTTTTGGAGAAAAATTAATATAAGACCCAGTTTTATATTACATTACATTACACTACATTACATTACATTATATTATATTATATAAGACCGGGTCTTATAATAAAATAAGACTGGGCCTCATATCAATTTTTGCTCCAAAAGACACATTAGAGCTGATTGTCTGGCTAGGTCTTATTTTCGGGGAAACGGTATTTGATCAGTCCCTCTGTATGTAACCAATTTCCCGTTGCCACCGCTACCCCACTCCTACATAGATTCCTCCCTCATCCCGTTCAGGCTCAAATATGTGGTGTTAAGTCTTCTCTCTGCAAGGATGCTTCATTAACTGCTCATGCTCCAATGGCCCAGGTGTCTCCTCCTCCACAGAGACCTTCTCTCATACAAATTGGTCTCTGGTGTTATGCAGTGTGCCCTAGTGGCTTCCCCTCACCCTTGTGACAGCCTATTTCCTCTTTTCCTCTGACACACCACACATACCTCCCTTGATGTCCTTTATCTTTGTTTCATTTATAATTTTTTCTTGTTGTTTTCTAAATTTTCAAGTTCTCTAGAGTCTGTTTTTCACAGCCTACATGATGTCCAGTAGTTTCTTGGTTTTCAGTCTTTCCATGTCAGTAACTCTCAAATCAGTATCTGCTGAATTCAAAGCTGATACACATAACTGCCTACTTGACATCTACGTTTGGATCTCATGCATTTAACTGTAAGATGGGCAAATGAGAACTTTTGATTCTTCTTGTGCCTCCAATAAATGACACCACTATTATGCAAGCCAGAATATAGGAACAGTCCTTGATTTGTCTGTTTTCCTTACCCACAGACATGCAATATATTAGCAATCCCAGCTGGTATTTTCTTTAACATGTTTCCCATTTCTGTTGGTTTCTATCCATCTCCGTTGTTGCCACTTCAGGGCAAGGCATACTCATATCTCACATAGATTATTGTAATAGCCTCCTATTCTTCCTCCTTCTGTTCTTGCTTCTATAACCTATAATCCATTTTTCTGTAAGCTATAATCTATTCCTCTAAAGAAGGTAGAATTGTCTTTTAAAAATTCAATCAGGTCACATCATCCCTCAATAGAAATCCTCTCTGTTTTCGATTGCGCTTACAGGGAACCATCAACTCTTGCCCTGGTCTAGAATGCTACCTCTGTGGTCTGGCTCCAGCTCCGTCATGACATCTTTACAACTTTTTCCTTCTGACTCACTAAGATCTAACTTGTCATTTTCATTATGTAGCAGGCCAACTTTTTCCCATCTCAGGCATTTGGATTTGCCCTCCAAATCTTTATTTAGCTGACTCTTTCTCGTTTAGGCCTCACTGATAATACCTCCTTCTCTGAGAGTTAAAATTAATTGACCAATTTTTGAACAAACTTCTCAAACTTTTTTGTGAAATTCTGAGTTCAGCAAGGCACTCAGTGATTATTTATAGTGGCTGAGAAAGGTCTCAGAATGTGGTTTCGAGTCTGTCTCACAGAGGTGGCTCATAGGATGCAGCTGAGAAATCATAAATTATGAGAGGGCTTATGAGTGTTGAGAGAACCAGTGGAACAGAGGAAGTCAGGAGGCAGAAGATGGAGAACTTCTGTTAGATATGTAGGGTCTGGACTGTATGGCCCAGGCTGTAGACTTTAGCAATGGTCTTTAGTACCCAGTAGAACCAGGTAAAACCATCTATTGCTCAAGAGGCACTAAGGTCAGACAGCCAGGAACTAAAGCTACCCAGCAAACCCCCTTCCAGACTTCTGAAACGCCGGGAGGGGAACTCCCAGATGTGAGGTCCTTTCTCAATTTCCAGGAAGACCTATAACCATCTTACATATAACCCTCGGTATCAATTTGAGGAAGGGGTTGGTGGTAAGAAAAGTGCTGAAAGACTTATCACACTTGCTTAAAAAGAACTGAGGTAACCTGAAAAAATATAACTGGAAGAGATTTAGTTTATTCTATTTGAAAAGTGTAATAACTATAAGCCTACCCAAGTTTCCCAGTGGACTAAGGGTAAATAGGCCATGTGAGCATGTACATTTATGTGTGTCTAGCACATATAAGTGTTGTATGCTAATTGTTTTTAACATTACAGTCCTAAATAGTTGACAACACGAAGGACTTTATATCGATTTGTATGCATGGATTTATCAACTTTCAAGGACTGAAAATAAATCAATAATGCCTGAAGGGAAGGATATGTATTTAGAGCAATTGTTCTCATCTTTGGCTGCTCATTTTATTTCCCTGGGGTAGCTTTAAAAAAGCTCCTGTCTGAGTCTACCCCCGCCCCCCAAGAGATGCTGATTTAATCGGTCAGGGGTGTGACCTGGGCCTCATGATTTTTTAAAAGCTTTTCAGGTGCCTCTAGTGTACAGCCACTATTGACAGGTTGAGACTAAGATACTTTCTTTCTATGTACGTTTCCAGTCACACACCACCATTTCCTACATGTTAATGTCCCTTGATGTGAGTAAGATTTAGCCCCATCCCACCTACTCTAAGAAGCACTCTGGTCAGCATAAGATTAATGGGTCTCAGGAGAGCACCATGGTAAAGCCTGCTAACCCAGCAATCTTTTGAAATACACCATAACATTCTCAGCAATGACATCTTCATAATAAGAGAGTATATATTGAGTCTAATGAACTTTTCTTAGCTCTGCTAACTGTTTTCCACTTTGTTCCTTTTGCAGCTGCTAAAATAGGAAAGACTGAAATCAGCAAGTTTCTGACTGTGAGTAAGCTAAAAGAGGATCTTGAATAATTTTTTCTTGCTTACTTAACACATTTCTCTTGTGACAATTAAATGTTATTTGGGGTTCCATAGTAAGAGGAAGAAGCGCAAGCAAATTTCAGTCATTTTAGAAAATAAATATTGTTTGTGTATATATTTGTAGCTGGTATTTTTTTCTTTTTGAGGTTTATGATTGATCTTTGGTATGTGGCCCCGTGTGTATTGCTCTTCTGAAAACAGCCTAAAATTTTTTCCAAGAGTTAGTTAACAGTTCTACTTTCTTCCTCACTTGAGTATCAGTCTACAAAGAACTAGCCTAACAAAGGAGAAGATACAAATACATACAAAAATATCTATGAGATCACTGAGTTAGATTTGTGAAAGCATGTTTAAAGTAATTTTCTACTGAAAAATTTAATCAAATTTATTAATCATATCTCAGCTTACCGGTGTTAAGTAAAAATTTAAAAGGTAGCAATCGATAACCAGAGATAAAAGCTTCTCAAGAATAAATGAAAGGAAGTAATAAAAAGACTCACTAAGCCGAAGTGCCTGCTATCAATAGTGGCTGATAAAATATTAAAAGATTTGCCTTGTGTAATGTCTCTGGAGAGCCGTCTTGCTGATGTTCAAGACCATGATTGACAACTTTGAGACCTTGCTGGAAACCACAAAAGTATACCTATAATGTTATGCTCAGTTGCATAGGTCTTTCTTTTTAAATGGGGCTGGAAATACCATACCACTGAGTTGGCTTTTAAGAAATTGAACTTTCTCCTCAGTGCTAGCTGAAGTTTAATTTCTTAGATATTATGCGGTATCTGGAATGCAAAAACAAAAACAAAGCATTGTACCTGAAAACATGTGAAACTGCTTTGGAGGAGTTAAATTACTGGAGGAAATTTTATGGGGGTTGGGGTATGATTACAGTGCCAGCATAAATAATTAATAATATTTACTGACACATTTTATATGCCGGGTACTAAGCTCAGTGATGTACATGCTTTATCTTAATTAAGTTTCACAAAAAAAGCCTCACCTATGAGACACATAATGATATTTCCATTGTTTTTGAGATAAGAAATTAAAACTCAGAAAAGTTAAGTAACTTGCCCAAGGTCATAGTAAATAAGTGGTTTGACTTGAATTTGAACCCATGTAAACCTAACTTCAAACGACATGCTGAACTGAAATCGATTGCTAGGCTGATAACACCCTAGACATCTATTCACAAATGATTATGATAACCTTACGCCCAAAATGTTGGATGGAGAGGGCATCTACTGGAGGGATAAGACCAGAAAACACAAGACAGTATTATTTATTTCCCTGCCTAGTTCCAGAAAGTTGGACAAATGGGGAGGATCACAACAGATAGAAGCCTGAAGATACTTTGAAGTTTATGCATAAGTTGTGTGACTTTAGCGATCAGGCCACACAGAGTTTGGGAGTGGATTCTTTTCCTTTTCATTCAGGTATCAGAGCATGGTTTGTCAGTGCAGCAAGACTTGGAGTATCCTGAGTGTTAGGGCTTTGAGAACACCTGGCAAGTAGTTGGTTATCCTTTCACAGGAGGTAAAGGTAGTGATGACAGTAAAGTACCTCCTGAAAAACTGAAACAAAAACAGAGCATTATACTTAAGCACATGTGAGACCATTTGGAGGAAGTTCAGAAACCACTGGAGGAGATTTTATGGGTATGGAGCAGTTGGTTTCTGTTTCAGAAGATAGTGATTAAAAAATGATCAAACTCTTAAGTACAGGCATAAACATAATTTTGTGGCCTGAATAAATGATACCTGGGGAATTTATAGTTATATATGAATATGAATATTTATGCAACATAACAAATAAAAATTCGTAAACAATCACAAATTAAGCATTCACTTATTTCCACCTAAGTAACAAAAATTACCAAAGACAGCATCAAGTTAATTTTTGATGGTCAAAGCTGTGGTTTATATATTAGGGAATTTCCAAAACTGTCTTCTCAACTCTCCCTTTAATTTACTTTGATAAGAGCCTGTGCTTTCCATTTCACTTTAAAAGATAAGGCATAATTGAACAGATCCATCCCAAATGTTTTATGAATGATTACAGAACCCTTCTGAGACTAAGATTGCGTACAATGGAAAAGAAAACAGAGAATATAGTGTCACAGGATATTTTAAGACAGTACTGTAATCCACAGGGAAGGCTCACCAGAAAATAGGCGACACTGAAAAGTAGCTTTAACATGTATCTTGACAGTGGAGAAAACTTATGGTTTCCATCTTCCAGGTAGTCAAATCTAGCACCATTATTAGCGTCATGTAATCGACACTGTGCCTCCTGATTTGATGCAATATGAAGTATTCCACATTACCAATGAAGTAGTCATACAAAAAAAAAAAAAAAATCCTGAATCAAAGCATGATTTTATACAAAACATTCAGTTCAAAGAATATAGGAGATAGAAGAACACTATAAACAACACTGTGAACAAAGGATTAAAAAAAACGGTTTGCACTTAATAAAGGGACTTCTTATCTTAGGACCCACAAAATGAAAGCCGACCAACTGGCCTGGTCTATAGCACAAACTGAAACCTGAGTAGGTCTGACTTTATTTTCTCTCAAGGAAATCTAACGTATACCAATCACCATCTTCCAACTCAGTTTTAGCTAGTTTACCTTACTTTAGAAAGTAGGACCTACTAGCCTAGGAAAAAGGGAATTTCACTACATGGTAAGTTCCCTGAGAACAAGGACTGTATTTCAGTCGTTTTATATCCATTACATAGAAAATTTTCTGGCATTGTAGCATGAGTAAATAAATGATTGATAACCTGCTTGTAGTACCTACACCTATTGTTTCAATAAAAAAATCAAAACATTACATAAAACTTGGTTATGCTTTCCTTCCTTTGAATTGCAACAATTGTAAATTTGGCTGTATATTATAAATTTCTCCTGTGGTTCTATTTGTTTTTGTTTTGTTTTGTTTTGTTTTTTTCTTTACATATTTTGAAGTTCTTCTATGGGTACACGTACATATAAGGTTGTTATTTGTTCCTGTTGAATTGAACCCTTCATAATTATAATATTCTCATGTTTATCCCTGGTAATATTCCCTGTTGTGAAATCTAACTTGTCTTACATTACTAAATCCTTTCTTACTTTCTTTGCTAAGTTTTGGAATGATATGTATATCTTTATCTATCCTTTACTTTTCATGTATCTATATCTTAGTATTTAAGATATATTTATTGTAGACATTATATAGTAGGATCTTCCTTTTTTTTTCAATCCAGGAAAGCAATTTATGTCTTTTACTATATGATCAGTATTTTGAGGTTTATGTTTATTGTCATGTCATCTGTTTTTTATTTGTTTTGTATATTCTATGTTTCTGTGTTCTTCTTTTTCTGCTTTCCTTGGATTGAGTAATTTTGTGGCTACTATGTTATCTCCATTATTGACTTTGTGACTATAACTCCTTGTTTTATTTCCTTACTGCTTGCTGTAGGGTTTACTATATACATCTTTAACATATCTAAGTTTACTTTCAAAAAACTTCTGTGACTTCTTCACAAATGTAAGATTCTTAGATCATATATTTCCATTTTATTCTTCATTGTTATTGGTGCTCTTTTTGTACCACATTCTGCTTTTACATATATCATAAATCCCATGTAAATTTTTTAACATTTTTGACTTACACAATTTTTATTTAAATAAATTAAAAGTGAAAAAGCAATCTTTTATATGTATCAACATGTTTACGGTGTCTTGTGCTTTTTATTTCCTTGTATAAATCTTGATTTCCATCTGTAATTATTTTTCTTCTCCCAAAGAATTTTCATTAACGTTTCTTTTGGTGTTACTCTGCTGGCAAAGCATTCTATTAGCTTTTGTTTTTCTGAAACAGTTTTTATTTATTTATTTTTGTTTCTGAAAGACATTTTTTTTTTCTGGATATAGAATTCTATGCCAACAATTTCTTTTTATTTCAGCATATAGTAATGTTATTTCATGATCTTCTGACTTGCATAGTTTCAAATTAGAAGTCTGTGTTAATTTTTATCTTTATTCTTCTATATAAAATATTTCTGTCACACAAGAAACACAGAGAATGAAAAGTACCAGAACACAGGGCACTGAAGCCTTTCTTCTCTCTTTGTTATTGTTATGCCTTCAAGTTCAATGATCTTTCCTTTTTCAGGGTTTAATCTGCTGTTAATCTCACCCAGGGGCTATTTCATTTCAGATATTGTATTTTTCATCTTTAGAATTTCCAGTTGGTCATTTTTTATAGTTTCTCATCTTTCTTTATCATATTTATCAATTTCTCTACCTTCTTGAGCATATGGGATATATTAAAAATAGTTTTTTTGAATGCCCTTGTCTGTTAGTGTAATCATCTCTATCTGAGTCTGTTTCTATTTGCTGACTTTTCTTTAGATAATGTGTTACATTGTGCTGTTTTTGGACATGCATAATTATTTTTACTGTATGTTGGACATTGTGAGATGCTTTGTTGAGTGTCTGGATTTTGTTGTTTTCCTTTAAAAAATATTTTTCTTTGATTGAACAGTCATTTAAATTATTGTAGATAATTTTGATCCTTTCAAAGCCAGTTTTTTAGATCTGCTAAGGCAGGTCCAGAATAGGCTGCTTCTATGAATAGTTGAACTACTAAATCTTGATCCCTTTTAAGCCTCCATGAATATGTAAAACTGCAGTCTCTATTTCCTCAGTTCAAATAGGCCACCAAGTTTTTTTTCGGTTCCCCCTCCATGTTTTCACGGTCTGGAAATTGCCTCCAGGCCATGGTAATTTTACAAGTAAATCACCATAATTAAATTCCTTTTCAGTGTTTCTACCTATATACTATGTTTCCCTGAAAATAACACCAGGTCTTATATTAATTTTTGCACCAAAAGAGGCACTAGGGCTTATGTTCAGGGGCTGTCATCCTGAAAAATCATGCTAGGGCTTATTTTCCAGTTAGCTCTTATTTTCAGGGAAACACAGTTTATATTTTCATTTGTTTCAAAGTAATGGTACATTTTTATGGTGTTTGGGTATATGTAATATATTTTATATTCCATTATAACTATATTGTATGTTGTAGGAAAAAGTTTATTTTTTCAGAATCAAATAAACCCCATGAAAATTGATTTATACTACTTTTTTTTATTTGTTAGAAATGATTTTATAGCTGAATTTAATTCAGTGTTTACAAATTCACATTAGTATTTATGTATTAGTTGAAACATTCCATTTATATAAATGTTTTATGGGTTGTTCACAACTGAATGACAGACATTAAAATGCTATATAGATGTGTACTTAAATATTTAGAAATATCACTTTTTATGTGTAAAACCCACAATTATTACTATAAATATATAAGAAGTACTTTGGTACATCATAATAAAAAATTGAAATAAACCTTGTCACTACTGAGCTCTTGAGGAAAAACAAATTATCTTAACAAGAATGATGGGACAAAATATGTCAATGAAAAATAACAAATATTATCGCAAGCAAAATAATGTGACTAGATGTGATGGAATATACTGCAGCAAAACATTTTTACTGAGAAATCTCACAAAGGTTTAGAAATTTCTTCAAACTGTAAAGTCAGCTATTAAGTTTCAATTTTGGTGATAGGTCAGTTTAAGATTTTGATGTATGGCTACAAAATATTCAATAGCCAGGTTACAGACATTATAAATCAGCTTCACATATTAGTTATGAATATTCTTTATCTTTTTCCTTTAGTCCCAGGTACTGAAAAATCACAAGTACCACAAAGGATTTGCTGTGACTCTAATGACTAACCTTGATGTATATACGTACATCTAAATAGTTTTAACCATTAAGTTACAAAGTGATCAAAATACATAAACCCAGATCTACCGAAATTGTATTAATTACTCATTCTGTTCTTTATCATCCTCTTGATGTTTTTCCCTTTCCACTTTTGGTTCCTTTTATTACATACTTGCAGACAAAAATAAATTCTTGTTGTCATGTGGTCAAAAATGAGATTAACAATGTGAAGCCCCACCCCTTTTTTTCTAAATTCTAAGTGACCAAAGAATAGTCACAATGTTAGTAAATTTCCTAAATGTTGCTTCTTCTTTATATGTATGGTATTCATACTGCTTATACCTTTTCATCATCATATATTGTCAAAAGATATCTAGTATAGTGCACTGTCTAGCAAGGTGTCAGATAAATGCCTCACTAACTGAATATATCACTTGTATTCAGCTTTCTGGAATTAAGTTCTTAGCTTTTTTCTTATTTAATTTTTCAATCTTGAGTTATTTGATACAATTGTGTATTATTCATTAAATAGTCTCTGTTATAAGAGAAATCTGATGTGGTGAAATAACAAGTGATATGCATCACTGCAAGGAAGAGGGCACACTCTAGAAACTGTGTAGATTTGAATAACAGGGTCATTGAGTGTCAATAAGAAAGGAATTAGCTTTGCAAATTTTGTAAAAGCATTTTATATAAAGATCTCAAGTCTCTAGAAATGAGAAAAAGAAAGAGCAAATCTGCTGGAAATAGGGTTGATGAACTTATGATGCTTGTAATTTTAAAAGGGAGAACATATCTACTGATAACTCAATTTAAGAAAATTTTTTAGCAGTATTTCATATTTTTACTTTCTGTAATTAATTTTCAGTGATGTTTTAGCTTACCTCAGCAAAGTATTATGGATGATAGAACTTCCTCTTTATCATTTGAAATTATTACATCTCTACCTGTAGAGTCTATTTTTAAAAATATCATTCTGCAACTTCTTTTTAAAAATATGCTTTTTCTTTTATAGCAGTTTTAGCTTCACAGAAAAACTGAACAGAAAGTACACAGTTCCCATATACCCCCTGCCCCCACACATGCACAACCTTCCCAGCTATCAACATGCCACACCAGAGTGGTACATTTCTTACAATCTATGAACCTACATTTACACATCATTATTATCCATATCCAAAGTCCATAGTTTACATTAGGGTTCACTCTTGGTGTTGTATATTCTTTGAATTTTGGCAAATGTTTAATTACATATATCTAGCATTACTGTATCGTACAGAATAGTTTCATTGCCTCCAATTCATCTCTGTGCCCCACCTATTTATTCATCCTCCCCGCTCTGTCACCAAAGCACTGGCAACCACTGAATTTTTTTAGTGTCTCCATAGTTTTGCCTTTTCCAGAATGTCATATGGTTGAAATCATACAGTATGTAGCCTTTTCATATTGGCTTCTTTCACATAGTAATATGCATTTAGGTCTCCTCCATGGCATTTCACAGCTAAATAGCTAACTTTTTTTTAATGTTCAATAATATTTCATTGTCTGAATGTACCACAGTTTATCCGTTTACCTGTTGAAAAACATCTTGGTTGCTTCCAAGTTTTGGCAATTGTGAATAAAGCTTCTATAAATATCCGCGTGTAAGAGTTTGTATGGATGTAAGTTTTCAACTCCTTTTGGTAAATACCAACGTGCATGATTGCTGGATATAGTAAGGGTATATTTAGTTTTCTAAGAAACTACCAAAATTTCTTTTTAAGATAGCTATACTATTTTTCATTCCCACCAACACTATTTTTTAAAAATGTTAAAATGAGAACTATCCAGAGAATAAAACTTTCTTCTTTGGAATATGTAATCTTTCAATAGAGATTCTCCTTGGGGCTCCAGGTTCATATGTCCAGTATTTCCCCTACGATGTCTCATGTCTACCTCAGAGTGACACGGCCTTGATGCCTCACAAAACGCTTGATAACCCCACGCTTCTACCACATATCTGGTCCTCACACATTTCACTATCTCAGTAAATAGTCATTCACACAGATTTCTACCTTGCTCTCAACATTCACATTCTCTCCATCAGCAAATATCGTTATTGCCTTAAAATACATCTTATATGCATCTACTTTAATAGTATTCACTATATTCATTTTTATTATTCATCATACTAACATTTTCTTTTTAGTAACAGACTGATGCTATGAGGGCAGAGATCTCACTTTTCCTGTTCTTGGTTTTATTTCCAATGCCTAATACACAATGCCTGGAACATGGTAGGTGTTTAATAAATATTAACTTAATAAATAAAATAAATGATCAATTTAATAGACATTGAATTCTCAAATAACATTCAACGGAATCTCCTCATCCCCCATTCCTTTCTTGCATTTTGTTCAGCTAATCTACTCTCTTTCTCAAGGCCCCACAATTCATGTAACCAATCAAAATAATAACCCCATTCCTTTTGCTAATAATACTCTCCTGAATAAGCATATGGTATTTTTCTGGACTATATCTGTGAGGTGGCATGTGGCATGTGCAGATAGGCCTCTAAGAATTATTTCATTACTCTAAGTGACAAACATAGGAACAGACATCTACTGATTCACTACATGTTATCCTATTTGCCTGGAACACCTGGGCCTGTGGAAACTGTTCTATAGCCATGAGGGAATCTAACAGAGAAAACTGTGAGAATAGCTTAGGGGGAACAATAAAAAGAGCATAAGTACTTGAAATGTTGAATTAACAAAACTTGAGTTCCTGATGTTGGTATATTTTTCAGGCGGAGTATTATATCATCCTCATTGTTAGACAGTTGAGTTTGAATTCTGTCTACTTGCTGGCCAAACAGTCACAATAGATGCATTTACATTAAAAAATTCTGAGATATGAGCACATATGATCTAGAATATATTTTGTTTTATTGTCATATTAATATTTATGCCTACTTATTTATCCTATATTTTTAAATAAATAATGCTGAGTCAAATTCTGAGATATTTATATGAAGCTTTTTTGTTTATAACCTGAAAGAATTTCTAGTACAAAAATAGACTGAATGCTAAAATTATTGAGTTTCTTTGTAATTGTTTTTTGTTTTCTTATTACTTGTCTTTTAAAGTTAAAACACTATTCTTCATTTTATTTAAATAGTTTTACCTTTCTGATTAGACATTCTGAGGGTACATATGTCTTTTTTTAAGAACACCTTTGAGCTTACTTTCAGGGACAAATAAGACCTTTGAAAGTTTGAGAATTTTGCTATCTTCTGAGTTATTTTGAAGCATTGTCACTGACTTGTGGTTTAGTGTATATTCTGAACTGATTGAACTTTTTGAATTTATTGCCACTCCAAAACTATTATATCCTATGGTCAATCTGTTATACACTTGGAGACTTAGACATTCCCTGAATGAATATTTCTCTAATGTTATAATTGTCACTGAATACCTCCAACAAAAGTGAATTGTGGCCTAAAATGTTTGTTTCAGGGACTTTTCTATGTCAATTTGTATTATCCCAAATCTTTGAAAATAGTAACTTTTTAAACAGTTATTTCGAAGTAATAAAAACATGTTTGTTTGCAAGAATGAGAAAAGAAAAATGAATGGTAAAGTTGTTATATGCTTTAGAAAAAGAATGGTCATAAGTAACCTAGCATGTCGTTTTATCATATGATTTAGATTATGTTAATTTTATTGGATGTTCTGTGCTTGTTAAATTTAGTAGACACTATGACAGCCTATTTCCCTGATATAACTAAGAGGCCAAGAAAAAAAAAAAAGAAAACAAAACAATCCTTGAATCAGAAAAACACTCTCAAAGGATTAGATGAAACACCTATTTGCTTTCTTGGGAAGTGGATTGAAATGATTTCTAATAGCTAAATCACTAACACTACTAAAATTAGATACAAGTACATGAGAAAGTATAGAGACATAAACTGGCATTAGGGGAATGTCTTTGGGGTCAATGGATCCATATGATACTAGGATGAGAGTTTATTTTTGGAGGCTTTAAAATAACTCTTTGAATTAAGTAGGATAATGAAGCCATCAGAGTCAAAGTGTAAAGTTCATTAATTCATTTATTCAGTGTAGAGTTTCTAAGTGCTTGACTCTGCATAACACAGGATGATGTTTTTGCATTCATAACACATAATTTAGAGTATAGTGGAGGAAGAAGAAAAGGAAATAGAAAAACTATTGTATGGTAGATTGGAATAAATGCTATGGAAGAAAAACAGCAGGGTAGATTGTGAGTTTGGGGTACAGGGTATGTTCATGGAGTTGCAGATTAAAATAGCATGATTGGGAATAGACCTACTTTGAAAGCCTTACTATTCAGCATGTGTCAGATATTTGATTATATTTTAGAGCAATCCAACAATAAAAGGTTGATTGATTCATCTTGCATGCAAATGAACCATGGTATAGTAGGCATTATAATATTTTATATGTGTATGACAATGTTTGCACATACACATAATTATCTAATACATATTATTTTATGATGTTGCTACTGTTAATCCATTTTACCTGACATATCTTAGACTTAAGAGATGTTAAGTAACTTGCCTGAAGTCAATTAACTAGTTCTTTCAGCCCTAAATTCTTTCTTTAAATCACATTAGTTATTGAATGCTTAAGTTGCCCAGTTCTCATAATCAATTCTTTTTTTAGCCTATTGGATGGATGGCCATTGTGAGGAATCACAATTTATAACTTCCAGATTTAGTTCAATTTTCTGTACTACTTTGAGCAATGAATTATGATTTCTTAATAGGAAGAATCAAGATGTTATTACTGTAACTTTGACTGTAGAGATTCATTTTTATATAACCAGTAGTATCTTTACCATTTAATATGATGATTATATTAGTAAGCTTTAGCTTAGATCACCCATGTAATTGTCAGTGTCAAATGTCAGCATAGATATAGAAGCAAGGTGAGTTTCTTTTGATTAAATTGTACAGGGTACCCCAAACAGAGTCCGCTTTCAAATACAATAACAATCTCATATTTCTGACTTATTGGCTTATGGACATTGTATAATAACTTGTTAAAAGTCATTTAAATAAGCTCATTTAAAATGGCATTCAGTACAGATTATTAATGTAAAAAGTAACACAGAGTAATAAGTATTTTTGTTTTATTACACAATGAATGAATCTGTAATTCCACTATATACTTATTAAAAGTATTCAGTTATGATTGCCAGGTGTTTAGCATGATTTTCTGATACATGAAGTAGAGTTAGAATCTGTCTTGAGGGTTATAATTATATGACACTGCACAATTACAACATAGGATCTGACAACCAGAAAATGTGTTTTGTTTATAAATTTTAATAGGGCAAAAGATATGAAATTCAATTTTTCATAAATAGTTTTACTTACCTTTTTCTAACTAAACTTTTTCTAAAAATATACTTGGTAATCATGTCATATATGTGACACAGGACATAAAAAGAATCAGAATCTCTGTCTTATATTAATAAGAAGTACTGGTCAAAAAATATTGTGAGAAAAATGCATTGAGTATGAGCTGAAATGTCCATCAAGATAGTGTAAGACCAGAGACAAATAGGAATCTGACCCTACCGAGTCTTGAGACAATGTCAAAATTTGCCTTAAAAGCAAAGGAAAGTCATTGAGCAGGAGTTTGACATAAACAGATTTGAATTCCACAATGTCTCTCCAACTGCAGTGTTAAAATAAATTTAAAAGATAGTCAAGTAGAAGAGGGAGGACTACTTAGATGAGGGGTTAGAAGACTAGGGATCTGTGGGCCGAGTCCAGCCTGCTGCCTGTTTTTTTTTTTTTTATGGAGCATGAGTTAAAAATTGATTTTTGCATTTTTAAATGTTTGAAAAAAAAATCAAAAGAATGATAAAATTTCACGTCACATAAAAATTATATGAAGTTGAAATTCCAGTGTCCATAAAGTTTTATTGGAACATAGCCATGCTCTTTCATTTATGTACTGTATGGCTGCTATTGTCACTACAACCTCAGAGTTAATAGTTTTGACAGAGACCATAAAGCTCAAAAAGCCTAAAATATTTATTACATGGCCCTTTACAGAAAAAGTTTACTGACTCTTGATTTCAGCTACTGCAGTGGTCCAGGAAAGAGCTGATGGCAGCTTAGAAAGATAACGAGAGGCAGGTGAATCCAAGAGGTACAATTATACCTCTATTTCATAACCCAGTCGGTATGGAGTTAAAGGAAAGTGTGATGTCAAAAATGGTTCCTGAATTTCATGTGCATGTTGACTGCATCCACTGAATTAGTTAATATTGGAAGAAGATTACACTGGGGAAGGAGAGGGGGAGTAAGGAACTCAGTTTTGTACATGCTGAGTTTCAGGTACCTTTGAAATTTATTAGTAGATGTGTCAAGTAGACAGTTGAATATATATGGGGCTCTGATGAGTGATCCAGGCTGGAGATATAAAGATGTGAGTAATCAATGGGTAGCAGGTTGCAGTTAAATTCACTAGTATGGAAGAGGCATCCAAGAGTGACAGTGCAAAATGATATCAGACGAGGCCTTAGCACCAAATCTTAAGGAATTGCAGTATTTATTTTTCTGGTAAAGTAGGATGGGCCTGTAAAGAAGATAGAAAAGGAGGGACAAGAGAGGAAAGAGGAAAACTAGGAGATTATATTATCATGGAAAACAAAAAAGAATTTCAAGAAAGATAGAGTTCTAAACCATGTATATACTGCCAATAATCAAGAAAGATGACTGATAAAATCTCCATTGATATAGCATGCTTTTAAAAAAGATATTCATTTATGTGCTTTCTATAATAAATATTTTGTATAGTTATCAATCTAAATAAGTCAATAAAGAAAAAAGATTGATATTTTGGATCTCACAAATATTTAAAACTCTGACAACTTAGAAGCAAACAAAATAAGTAAAATAAGAAATTTGGAGAAATACTGGCAGTACATATGGTAAAATTTATGATACAATATTATTACAAATCAATCAGAAAATGCTGCAACAGATTACTGCAACAGAAAAATGGGACAAAGAATTGAATAAGCAATTCAGAAAAATAGAAATGCATATGATTGATAAACTTGAAAAAAGTACTTGGCAAATGAACATCTGATTTCTATGCTTCTGAGGATGAGGGCCAGGTCCTGGGAGGTAGCGAGGACTCCTCATTGAGAAGATACATGTCTACCTTCTGGCTCCCAGACCAATGCTAGTTAATTAAGCATACATTCAGATTTTCTAGATTGATTGAAATTTATAAACAGTGATCGCATTTTGTGAAAGGGAAAATTTTTTGAGTGATTCTAACTTATTTAAAAAAATTATTGAATAACCACAACAGCATAAAAAAATGCTATTGGAATTCAGGGTTAAAAAGTACAATTAAGGCAAAGCAATAATGTCTCTTTTACTTACCAATCAAAAGGAATGTGCAGCTTTTGTACTACACAAAATATAGATGAATGCTTAAATAGAGACATAAGTGGAAACGGGTGGCCTAGGATTTGTGAGCCTTGTATGGCTCTAGTCTTGTAAATAACATCTCTGTATGTTTCATCATATTAAGATAGTTGTTATGAGGAATAAACAAGTTAATGGAGAAAAATCATTATACATTTATGCTTTTTTCTCTCTGGGATTAAATTGTATATTGATAAATAGGTTCTTTACATAGTGCTAATTTTTAGGACTCTCTTCTGATATACATGGAAAGGTAAATAGCATATCATCAATGACATATAAAATACATTATCTTTATCAATAGAAGTTTATGCTCGTTTAGTAATGTCTGGATGATCAATAGCATATAATTCAGAGACGAACGGCCAGAGCAGATATACAGATTTTTTTTTAAGTGAAAACTGAGTTGTTGTTTTTTAAATTAAAATTTATTGGGGTGACAATGGTTAGTAAAATTACGCAGGTTTCAAGTGTACTATTCTTTAATACATCATCTATATATCACATTGTGTGTTCACAGAATTTACATAGAATGGCCTTATCAGGCAATACATCAAATTAAAATTTCAGTCTTATGGTCTTAACATTTCAAGAAGCTAATCCTAATTTATAATTTATTTGCATGATTTGAATATTTTGAACCTTTCATTTAACCTCAAATTATGTTTCCCTTACCTAAATGATCATCATTTTTGTATTATTAAGAGGTTAAACTTTTCTAATGTGTAGTGTTGAAAGATACTTTTGAGGTTGAGATAAATGGACTATTCTAAAAGGAATAGTTTACTGTAATTGCAGTGTCCTATTTCCCTCTCTATTCATTCAGTACTTCTAAACATAGGTCAAATATCTGATACATTCCTTTGAAAGCATGCTTACGTCTAATTTAGATATTCATGTCCAATATAATTAATGAAATCCAAACACCCCTGGAGTCCTGGATCACTGTCCTCCTTTTCTTTTTGTATTTTCCTGCAACACATAGTATAGTTCAACCCTGGCTGAGCATCAGAATGACCTGTGAAGCTTTAAAAAATATAGTGAGAAGGGCCAGCATCCCCATTCATTCCCACTGAGTCTTAAGCTGAGTGTGAATCTCCTGGGGTAGGCCCTATCATTTTTATTTTGAAAAATATTCACAGATGATAGTGGGGCTGAATTAATTCTCTTTAGGTTATAAACAATGATAATAATAATTTTTTTAAAAACCCTCCTCTTGAGCTATCTTGTGAAGGGAAAATTTATTTTAAGTATCCTGAAATCTCTCACAGAAACAAAATAGGGATATGGCTAGGCCCCAGGGATGGATTAGAGGCAGGGCCTTGGAGCATAGCAGAGTGACCCACCCAACAGGGGGCTTTTTTACAGTCTGCTTTCTGATCCTTTTCTGTTTTTGAACGGCAGCTTCATTCATCTCTACACTTACAGATAAGTACCCACTCTCTCAGGTTTTGAGTTTGAATTTTCTCTTTTTAAGAAAGCAGACTGATTGTTGAATCTCTTAATTCTAATTCTAAGTTACTTAGAGGAAGGGCTCATCTGCTGACTGAGTCAGGTTTCAAATACGACCCAGGGCCATATCACACAATCATTGCTGCTCCTATGAGAATGGTGTGAGGGTGAGGGGGTTGGGATGGTGTGAGGGAGCTGGACAGACACATCTAGAAAGTCCACTATAAAGGTGTGGCTAAGGTTGTAGACTACTATATACTTTGTTTAAACAATAAAAATTTACAAGCTCATAACAGGTGTCCCACTAGGCTTGGAATACAAAATTAAACAAGATAGATATGGTCCCTGCTTGCAAGATGCTTAATATTATGTTTGTTTTTTAAATATTTTTATTAAAATATAGCTAACATACAATATTATATTAGTTTCAGGGGTACACCATAGTTATTCAACATTTGTATACCTAAGGAAGTGATCAACAGGATAAGTTCAGCAACCATCTGACACTGTACCACGTTATCACAATATTATTGACTGTATTCCCTATGGTGTACGTTCCTTCCCCATGACTTATTTGTTTAATACCTAGAAATTTGAGCCTCTTATTCTCCTTCACCTTTTCCCCCCTTTTTAAAATTTTCAATTACAATTAGCATTTGATAATATTTTTATTAATTTCAAGTGTACAGCGTAGGGGTTAGACATTTATATAATTTAAGAAGTGATCCCCATGACTAGTCTAGTATCCACCTGGCACCATACATAGTAATTACCGTATTATTGACTATATTCCCTGTGCTTTACTTTACATCCCAATGACTATTTTGTAACTACCAATTTGTACTTCTTAATCCCTTCATTTTTTTTACCCTCCTCCCCAAGCCCCCTCCCATCTATCACCCCAATAAATCTAGTAGCCATCTGACGCCATGCATAGTTATCACAGTATTATTGACTATATTCTTTATGCTACATCCCTATAACTACTTTGTAACAAAGAATTTGTACTTCTTAATCCCTTCCCCTTTTTTACACACCCTCCCAAGCCCCTTCCCATCTGTCAACCATCAAAATGTTCTCTGTATCTATGAGTTTGTTTCTGTTTTGTTTATTTTGTTCTTTAGATTCCACATATAAGAGAAATCACATTGCATCTCTTTTGCTCTGTCTTACATACTCCACTCAGCGTAAAACCCTATAGGTCCATCCATGCAGCTACAGATGGCAAGAATCCATTCCCTTCCCTGGTACAGCAATATTCCATTGTATATATGTATGTACCACCTCCTCGTTATCTATTCATCCATCGATGGACAACCAGGCTGCCTCTACATCTAGGGCCATTGTAAATGATGCTTAAATGAACATATAGATGCACACATCCCCTTGAAGTAGTGTTTTGAGTTTCTTTGGATAAATACCCAGAAGTGGAATTAGTGGGTTCTTCTTTGTTTCTTGTTATATAGCCTTTTTTTTAAAGTCTGTTTTGTCTGGTGTAAGTATTGCTACACCAGCTTTTTTTTTCCTTCTATTTTTATGAAATAACTTTTTCCATGTGTTTTTCAATCTGAAGTGAGTCTCTTGTAGGCAGAATATATAATGGTTTCGTTTTCTTATCTATTCAGCCACCCCATGTTTTGGATTGAAGAATTTAATCCATTTACATTGAAAGTAATTGTTGATATGTAGTTATTGCCATTTTATTATTCATATATTTTATTTTATTATTTTATTTTATGTTTTTTCATCTTAAAGAAGTCCCTCTAACATTCTTTGTAATTCTGGTTTGGTGGTAATTAACTCCTTTAGCTTTATCTTGTCTGTGAAGGTCTTTGTCCTCAATTCTATTTGGTAGATTAATCTTGATTGTAGGTCCTGACATTTCATCACTTTGAATATTTCCTGCCAATCCCTTCTGGCCTGCAAAGTTTCTGTTAAGAAATCAGCAGACAATCTCATGGGAGCTCCCTTATAAGTTGCCTTATAGTTGCCTTTCTCTTGTTGCTTTTAGGATTCTCTCTTTGTCTTTAACCTTTGCCATTTTAATTATGATGTGTCTTGGTGTGGGCCTCTTTGGCTTTATCTTGTTTGGGACTTTGCATTTCCTGGGCTTGTGTATTTATTTCCTTCACCAGGTTAGGGACATTTTCTGTAATTATTTATTCAAATAGGTTTTCAATTTCTTGCTCTCTTCTTCTGATACCCCTATGGTGAGAATGTTGTTAAACTTGATGTTGTCCCAGAGGTTCCTTAAACTATCCTCATGTTTTTGGATTCCTTTTTTTTCTTCCTTTGTTTTGTTGTTCTGTTTGGGGATTTTCTTCTACCTTTTCTTTTAAATCACTTATTCGATCCTCTGCTTCATCTAATCTAGTGGTGATTCCCTCTAATGTATACTTTATTTCAATTATTGTATTCTTTATTTCTGTCTGGTTCTTTTTCATATTTTATATCTCTTTTTTTGTTTGTTTCCTATCTCTTTGTGGAAGTTCTAACTGAGATCAATGAACATCATTATAACCAGTGTTTTGAACTCTGCCTCTAGTAGATTGTTTGTCTCCATTTTGTTTAGTTCATTTTCTGGAGCTTTGTTCTGTTATTTGGGACATGGGACATGTTTTCTTGTCATGCCGTTTAGGCTCCCTTCCTGTGTTTGTTTCTATTTATTACGTAGGTCTGACATGTTCGTGGTCTTAGTAGAGTGGCCTTAGGTAGTTGGTGTCCTGAGGGGCCCAGTGGCACAGTCTCCCCTGTCACCTGAGCCACGTGCTGCAGATGTGTCCCTTGTATGTGTTGTGTATGACCTCCTGTTGTAGTTGAGCCTTGGTTGCTGTTTGCACATCAGCAGGTGTGATTGAAACTCAGATTCATTTATGGTGAGGGCTAGCCATGATTACAGTGGAGGAGCTATTGTGCAGGGTCTGACCTGACAGTGCAGATTTGCAGAGATCTGGTGCTGCCCAGTCTGCCTTTTGTGTGTATTTTCCTTGGGGGCAGCCAGGCTTTTTCCAAACTTGGCCACCAGGTATGCCAGCCCCAGGGCTTCCTTGGAGGGGGTCTTATCATAGACAAGTTCAGCCAAAGTCTGTGCACTGTCCACCAGGAATGGGCCACAAAGAAATCCATTGAAATGCCTCCATTAGCACTGTGTTTAGAAGTTCCTCAAGAGGTCAAGACACATACCAAGTCAGGTTGCTGCTAGTGATGGGCTTGGGACTGCTCAGCAAGATATATGGGACTTGCCAGGGCCATATGCTACTTGTTTGGGATTTGTGAAACTTTGAAAAATTTTAGGAAAGTCTGCAGCATGATCCAAGACAGGCCACCTGTACAGAAAAAGCCACTTGAGACAGCTTGGGTGTGCCTCAAATTAGAGTAGGGTGGGTTCTCTGAGAGTCACCAGGTTGGGGCTAATGAATGGTATTAGATAGGTTGATGGGGACTCAGATATGGCAGACATCTGTGTTTGCACATCAGAAGAGGGGAGAGATCAATAAAGAAACAATGGCTTCTGCCAGAACTTGTGTCTTGGAGAAAGCTGCCTCTCCAGCCCTTGTCCTAAAGTCAGACAACTCAGTTTCTCCCCATATGTCTTTGGCGCTTTTCAAGCTGCTGCCCCAGTGCTGGAGCTCAGAGTGAGTAAGTCCGTGCACAGGCCCTTTAAGAGGAATGCCTGGGACCCCAGCACCCTTGTTCACTCAGCCACAATCTCCACTGGTTTTCACACTTAAAACTTATGAGGACTTCTCTCCCTGGCACTGGAAACCTAGGCTGGGGAGTCTGGTGTGGGTCTGGAACTCCTCACTCCTCCACGAGAGACCTCCACAGCTGTGATATCTCCCCTGATTTTTAATGGTCACATGCAGGTGTGGGACGAATCCATTCCATGTATCTGCCCCTCATACCAGTCTTGAGGTGGCTTCTTCTGAGTGTTGTTAGTTGTAGGGCTTTGGTTCAGCTAGACTTCAGCCAATTCTCAGTGATGGTTGTTCTGTGGTTTAGTTACAATTTTGATGTGGTTGTGAGAGGAGGCAAACACAGTGTTTACCTACTCTGGCCATCTTGACAAGAAATCTGTTTATTTCTTGAAGAGTTTTTAGAAAATTATGTTCAGTTATAGTTTGACAAACTGAAGTATCAGTACAAACAGATGTTTCGATGGAGGTTTTGAGGTGTTTGAAAAACTGGATATACACATGCTAAAGAATGAAATTGGACCTTTATCTTGCATGATATACAAAAATCAACTCAAAATTCATTAAAGATGTAAACATAAGACCAGAAACTGTAATACTCATAGAAGAAAACATAGGGAGAATTCTTCATAATTTTAGTCTTGGCAATGACTTTTGGGTATGACCCCAAAAGCACAGACATGAAAAACAAAAATACACAAGTAGACGAAATCAAACAAAAAACTTCTGCACAGCAAAGGAAACAATTAACAGAGTGAAAAGGCAGCTAATAAAATGGAAGAAAATGTTTGCAAACCATATATCTGATAAGGGGTTAATCTCTAAAACACATAAAGAATGGCTATATCTTAATAATTAAAACAGGTAATAACCCATTTAAAAATGGATTAATGACTTGAATAGACATTTTTTCAAAGAAGACATGCAAATTGCCAACAAGTATATAAAAAGGTGCTCAACATCACTAATCATCATGGGACTGTAAATCAAAACCACAATGAGATATCATCTCCACCTATTAGAATGGCTATTATTGAAAACAAAACAAGAAAACATAACACGTATTAGTAAGGATGTGGAGAAATTGGAACTCCTGAATACTGTTGGTGGAGTGCAGCTACTATGGAAGTTTCTCAAAAAATTAAAAAATAGAAAGAACAAATGATCTGGTAATCCCAATTCTGAGTGTATATCCAAAAAAGAATCCGGATCTTGAAGAAATAGTAATATTCCCATGTTCATTACAACACTATTCACAGTAACTAACGTTTGAAAACAACCTAAATGTCCATTAGATAAATGGAAAAAGAAAATGGAAATTCTGCAACACCCAACAGCATGAATGGGTCTTAAGGACATTACCCTAAGAAAAATATGCCAGACGCATAAAGACAAATATTACAGTTTGATTCCACTTATATGAGATACCTTAAATAGTCAAATTCATAAAATCAAAGACTGGAATGTTAGTTACCAGGGACCAAGGGAAATTGGAGTTATTAATCCACAGGAATAAAGTTTCAGTTAATTAAGACAAATATGTTGTAGCTCTCTGCTGTACAGCACTGTACCTATAATCAGTAGTAATATATTGCACACTTGGAATATTTAAGAGAATAGATCTCATGTTGTGATCTTATTACAATAAAATAAAAAGACATCACAAAAAATAAAATTAGACACCAATATCCCTTATGATTTATAAATTGAAAAATCTTTAATCTAGCAAATCTAATAGCATATTAAAAGAATTGTACACCATAACCAGTTTTGTTTATCCAAAAAATGCACAGATGGTTCAACATAAGAAAATAATTTAATATATCACATTATAAGAATGAAGGGAAGAAAAAACATTTAATCATTTCAATTGATGCAGAAATGGCATTTAACAAAATCCAACACACTCTCCTGAAAAAAAAATAAAAAATAAAAAGTTCTCAGAGTACTAGGAAAATTCCTCATCATGATAAAGAGCACTTACAAAAAACCCATAGCTAACATACTTAATGGTGAAAGAGAAAGTATTCCCCTCAAGACTTGGAACAAGTTAAGGAGGCCTGCTTTCACCAGCGCTATTTGACATGGTACTCAAAGTCTAGACAGAGCAATTAGACAAGAAAAAGTAAATAAAAGACATTCAAATTGAAAAGGAAGAAGGAACACTCTCCATTACAGATGACATAATTCCAAAATAGAAAATCCGTAAGAATTCACAAGAAAGCCATTAGAGATAATGTGTACATTAAGCAAACTTGCAAGGTACCCGATCAACACACAATTAGTTGTGTTTCTGTAACCTGTAATGAACAATCAGAAAGAGAAATGTTTAAAATTCCATTTACAGTAACGTCTCAAATAAAAATGTAGTGAGGATAAATTTAACCACGCAGGTAAAAGTATACAAACAATTGCAAAACATTGTTGAAAGAAATTAAAGAAGACCTGAATAGGTGGAAAGACATCTTGTGGTCATGGATAGGAAGACTTAATATTTTCACGATGTCAGTTCTACCCCAAAAGATCTACAGAATCAACACAATCCATATCACAATTTTTTGTTTCAGAAATGAAAAAAAAAAAACTGATCCTCAAATTTACACGAAACTTCAAGAAGCCCCAAATAACCAATCTTGAAAAACAACAACGTTGGAAGACACTTCCCAATTGTAAAACTTATTACAATGCTACAGGAATCAAATAAGTGTGACACTGGCATGAGGATATGCATATAGATTAGTGAAGTATAACTGACAATTCATAAATAAACCCATACATCCATGACGAATTAATTTTTGACAAGGACACCAAGTTCACTGAATTAAGAAAGAAAAGTCTTTTCAAAAAATGGTGCTGGGACAAGAGGATTTCCACATACAAAAGAATGAAGTTGGATCCCTGAATCATATCATATGTAAAAATTAACCCAGAATGATCAACAACCTAAATATAGAGCTAAAACCACAATGATCTTAAGAAAATACATAGGAGTAAATCTTTGTGAAATGAAGATTTGGATTTGGTAATGAATTCTTAGATAAACCAAAAGTATAAACAATAACAACAAAAAAAGATAAATCTTGCTACATCAAAATTTAAAAATTTGTGCATCAAAGGATATTATCAAGAAAGTGCAAAGATAACCTACAGAATAAGAGAAAATGTTTGCAAATCATATATCTGATAAGGATATCTAAGATATATAAATAATTCATGTAAATTAACAAAATAACAATTGATAAATGGGCAAAGAACTTGAATATACATTTTTCCAAATAAGATATACAAATGTCAAAGAAGCACATGAAAAGATGTTCGACATCATTATTCATTAGGGAAATGCAAATGAAAACCAGTGAGATACTACTTTATACCTACTAAGAGTGGCAATCATTAAAAAAGAGAGAGAGAAATAGTAAGTGTTTGCAAAGATGTGAAGAAGTTGGAACTCTTACATTACTGTGGAAATGTCAAATGATGCAGCTGCTGTGGAAAACACTTTGGTGATTCCTCAAAAAACTAAATATAGAATTACCATATAACCCCGCATTTCTACTCCTAGGTATATACCTGAAGCTGTTGAAAGCCTGTAATTGAACAAATATATGTGCACCAATGTTCACTGTAGCATTATTAGCAGTAGCCAAAAGGTGGAAACAATCCAAATGTTCATCAACATATGAATGGATAAAATATAATGTACACATAAATGAAATAATTTACTTCCATGAAAAGGAATGAAGTTCTAATGCATGCTACAATATGGGTAAATCTTGAGAACATTATGCTAAGTGAAATAAACCAGACATAAAGCACAAATATTTCATGAAATATGTAAAATAGGCAAATTTACAGAGATAGAATTCATAGTAAATTAGAAGTTACCAGTAGCTGGGGCAGAGGGATGTGAAGTTATTGTTTAATGGTTACAGAGTTTCTATTTGAGGTGATAAAAGCATTTTAGAAAAAGAGTATTAATGGTTGTACAACAGTGTGAATGTAATTAATGTCACTGAATTTTTTGTACACTTAAAAATGGATAAAATGGTAAATTTTGTTGTATAGTAGGTGCCAAAAAAATGTATACACATTTTAAGATAACATTTCTTAAAATGTACATACATTTTTTTGGCACCCCTGGTATATATTTTACCACAATTAAAAAAAATAATCTAATATACATAAACCATTGAATTGTACACATTAACTGGGTGAATTGCATGGTATGTAAATTATATCTCAACAAAGCTCTTTTTTTAAAAAAAAAAAGTTAGCATTTAAAAAGACGAGTCAACTCTGTTTTGTCACTTAGCTCAAAGACTTTGGAAAACTCTCTTAACCATTCTAAAACGTCAGTGTCTTTTTCTGTAAGACAGGATAAAATTGCACCAAATTTCCAGAGGTATTATGAGTAATAGTTAGGTAATGACTGTAAAATAACAAACCTGGCCCAAGTGAAAAATCCATAATCAGTATGATAGTGAAGATGGCTGGGGTGGCCTGGAGAGCAGAGAGGGTAGAGGAAGATACTGAGAATATGAACCAAGATTTGGAGTAGGATGGTACACTTTCACTCAGAAGATGCAGTTAGAACCCTAATCCTTCATTCTGACTATGGAGCTGGTATGATTCTGAACTGTCTTAATCTCTTATCTGAAAACTGACAAAAACTGGAAAATAACAATAGGTACGCCATAGGATTTTGTTCCCACAGTGATGCTATGAAGCTTGTTGTCAGTGTTCTTTATCAGTGTTGATTAACATTTACTGAACAGCATTAACATTCCTACTATGTGTACTATAGGCAGGTACAAGACATTTTGTGAGTTTTGCAGATGAAGAAATTAAAACACAACGAGTTTAAAAATCTTATCCATGAACAACTAGCTATAAATGACAGACCTGGGATTCAACCTCAAGCCATGTGATTCCAATACCTTCTCATTTAACTGCTTGCTTAATTACTCACTAGGCAATGATTTAGTAACAAAACTCAGAAACACAACACTTGGTAACAGCAACACTGCATTACTCTCTTCTGCTATTGCAAACTGAGAATTGTTTTTGTTTAAAAAATGAAATGTGTGGTTGCATTAAGCAGCTAACATCAAATACACAGGATTTCCATTTATTATTTCCTTTTGGGGGGATGGCAGAAGAATTGATTGCATGCCTTTATGTTCCATTGTTCTCATTAGGAAAATCATTTTAGCTCTGAAAATGAAATCTCCTAGAATAGTTTCCAAGGCAACTTGTAATAAACCAATACTACATAGTTAAAGGATTATCATAAGATGCTATTAATCAGTATGACTTCTTTTGTGCATTTATTTCATTCACTTATTGTTTTCATATGGTATTCAATTTTGTAGATGATTCTTCTCATAATTCAATGGCTGAATCTACTCAACACCAGGTTATATGAATAAAAGGTAAAAACCAACTATCTTTGTATCTTGATTGTTCAGGATCTAGATTATAGTTAGGTTAACACAAGTATCTGACATAAAAAGAATTGAAAGATGAAAGGAACTGCTTTCTCCTATTAATGCTCTCATTCTGAATACTTTTTGATTCTTTTGATACTAAGGGGCTTTTAAAAGGAGGTGAAATGCATCTATGCAATTTGCTGCATCTAAAACTACTGTCATGAAGACTGAGTTGATTTTTGTTTCAGAGCTTAAGTTAATATGCCTCAAAAATTACTTGTTCTTTTTTTTTTTAGCCTTTTAATCTTTAATTTCAAGTTACATTTAAAGAAGATTTAAATAGAATGGATTTATTAAAAAAAAATAAAACCAGATACAGAATAAATAAAGATCTAAAAGAAAGAATTCAAATAAAATTCTTAATGATTAATCTTGTATTTGTTCTACAGATTGCTTGTTGGTAAATTATTTTCCCAACAGTATTACTTACCCTTTAAAACAGAAAAAAGATCTCCCAAGATACATTACTAAGTTATATACAAAGGAATTGGACATGCCAATATTGCTTTTTAGTTTATGAAAAACAGGGCAAATCAATTCTACATAAATCAGAGATAAATTGACTATGTATTACCCAATGTATTAATTACAAATATATATTTAGGGGCACTTACTGTTTCTGAAATGTCATCTAGATGCATGAGTATGCTGAATATCATCCTTCATTCCTACCTTTGCTAGAGTCTTTATAACACTAAATGGTAGCTATTATTTTACAAGATCTTAAATTATGTTTTATAGCAAGGGTTTAGAACAATTTTAAAAACATAAAATATATTTATTAAGTGACTAAACAGTTGATTTAGGCAATGTAGTTCTTAAGAAGAAGATAGATAAGCCCTGAAGGAAGACTGTCTTAGAATTTAGGAAATCCAAGGAAAACAATATTATAAAATATGAATTAAACATAATATTGAGTTTGTGATTTCTCACAGTATTAAACTTCTTTTGTTAATTTGTTTTAAAAATAATTTCTAATTTATTTTTCTTTTAATAATATATGAGAGTTTTCTAGGGCAATAGATTTAAAGTTATATTTTGATCTTTACTGTCAAGATTTTAGATACTCTCACAACTTTACTTGTTAGAAAAATGATGAGAAAACTAACACTTATAGACAACAAGAGCATTTAAAATTTTGAGAGCTCACATTCAGTTGCAAAAGCTCAATTATTACTCTGTTAAATCAGCTCTGAGATTAAAACTCATATTTATGATAAAACACTTAGGTTCATCTATTATTTAAAAACCTTTTTTTTTTTCAGATCAAGAATGTAAATATATGCCATATTTTTACATTAGGATGGGGAAGATTATTTAGTATTTATATTAAATTGTCAAAAACTGTATTATTTTTCTTACTGTGACATAAAATATATCTTTAATTATAAAAGTAATGGATGCTTACATGTAGGAAACATGAAAAATAAAGTATAGAAAATGAAACTATGTTATAGTGATGTTATCCAAAGATACTTAATTATGTTATTTTCATTTATTTCCTGTCCAGTTTTTTTCCCTTGCCTCTTTTTTAGTGTCTTCCTTCCTGTCTCTCTCTTTGTCTTTATTCTTTCTTTGCCTCTGTTTTTTCTCTGTCTTTGTTTATGTCTGTCCCTCTTTCCCTTTCTCTGACTCTCATCTCTGCTTCTTTATTTTTCTATGTTACTTTCTCTCATGTTCTCTTTCTGTTCTTCAATTAAAATTTACACAGTGTTTCAAATTTATCACTTGGTTTTATATTTACCAAATTACTGTAGCTGTTGAAAACTAATGTAGAAAACCGCAAGTCACCCATCTTCAGGAAACATTCTGAAATGTATTACATAAGTGAAAATTTTTCTCCGCTTGCTGAGGGATCTCTAAGGGCAGGAACTATTTTTAAGGTTTGCTTCATTTTTAAAAGTCTATGGCAAATTGATGAAATCACATGCTCTACGTCAGTCAGTGTTATTGAAGAAGAATTTGGAACTGCATAAAGTGAAAGCTGGTTATTGAAGTGATTTAAATCATAGACATAGATGGAGATTTTTATAAAAATCCAGGAATGTTATAAGAAATATGGTGGCACTAAGAAAACCAAGTATGGATGTGAGTGTAAGGATAAAGGAAAGAGAGTAAATCTGTTAGTGAGAAGTTGATAGTAAAATCCTGGGGGTGGTAAGAGAAAAGCCGCATGAAGAAAGAATTTCAAGTTGCAAAGAATAACAAGAAAATGAAGGGGAAATAAAACCAAGAAAGGATAAATGAGAAAATAAAGCAGATAAAATGGAGAGTGGATAAGGACTGTTGAGTAAAGGAATGATGAAAATTTTCCAAAATCCACTTAATACCAAGGAATAAGGTTTTTTTGTTGTTGTTGTTTTTGTGCAAATGTTTAAAGAATAAGCTTAATTTTAGTTTCCAGGTTATTGTATGAATCAGTGTATTTGCACATGTATAGTTTTCACTAGATAACTTTGTACAAACATGTCTGGGTTTTAAAAAATCATATAGGATATTTATTAGGTATAAATTTTTAGGCCAAATCCAGATCTATTAAAATAGAACCTCTAGGAGAATTGTACATGATTAACAAGAGACCAGATTATTTTGTGTGATCACAAAACTCCAGAAATTCACTATAAAAATACTCAACCACTATGTGTACGCCCCTTGTCAGGTAAAGTGAGAAAAACACTATATGAATTTTTCTTGTTGAATCTTAAAGTATCTATTTAAAATTTCTAATTTAGACATAATAGAAGAGAAAATGAAATGGCAAAAGGAAGCTCAAAATAGCTTTTGGATAATATTTTTGTTGTTTCCATTTATTCATACTCGAAGGCTATGCCACTAGACACACATGGCTATGAAGCATGTGAAATGTGACAAGTCCAAATTGAGATGTGCTGAAAGTATAAGATACACACTAAATTTGAAGTTCATACAAAATAGCAACAAAAAAAAAGAATAATTTAAGTATATTTTTTAAAAAGATAGTATTAAGATGTGAAACATACATCCAATATAAAAATTTGATAAGAAAATTACTGTAATTTTATATATCAATTACACGTTGAAATGATAATATTTTGTATATAGCAGGTTAAACGAAATATAGCATTAAGCTTAATTTTACCTGTTACTGTTTCGTTTTTCAAATGAGGCTACCAGAAAATGTAAAACTGGATATGTGGCTCATATATTTCTAAGTGACAGTGCTGCTCTAAGGCAAGAGTCTGCAAACTACAGCTTGCTGGTAAACTACAGCCCCACTATTTTTGTAAAACAGCACACCTATGTGTTTCCACATTGTCCATGGCTGCTTGCAGGCTGCTGTGGCAGAGTTAAGTAGTTGCATGAGGCAACATGTAGCCACCTGAAGCCTAAAATATTTACTATCTAACTCTATAAAAAAGTTCGCCAACCTCTGCACCCGAGTATGAGTAACAGGGCAGATTTATTTAACATTAATCTTCAGCTGTTTTCTCATTCCCACAAAAAGAATCTGTGGGAGAGACTAGAAGCTAGCAAGAAGGAAGGTAGCATATTTCTCGTAAAGGGAGCTGCGCATAGTTTCGAAAACATGCATGTTCCATTGACTGAAATTATAGTTACTTTACTTAAAGAAAAAGATAATAAAATAGTGATAACAATATCAACCAAAAAACTTCAATAATCTGTATGTACTTCATTAATTCCTATTACTAGGCTAGGATGATTATATTCTCCCTTCCTGTTCTAACATGCTCTTGGTATATTTGCTTGCAGCTAACGTCATTGCTGCCACTTTCAAGAAAGGCGGACTATAAACTCTTACTGGCTAAAGGGAAGCGCTTGAGCCAATGATTTCAGTGGTGGTTTTAGTTGTTTCATGGGGAGGAAAGGTTTAAGACAGAAAGAAAAACTAAGTTGAGAGCTTGGAGAGAAAGGAGGAGTAAACTTGAAGTGGAAGATAGCAATACGCTTCCATTTTTAGGGGTGGGCTCTCATCCAGTTATTTGTTGTTTTGATTGTATATAATGTGTTACATTAACAAGGAACATTTCCTTCTATATTTCTTTTATCCACAAAAAAAGGGAAAATAAAACAATTTTTAAAACCGTTAAAATGATAGTGCTGTATTTCAGTCAGTTTCATTGACTCCGGCCTAATCTGCATCTCCTGGACTTTGAGCCTGAAGCCATGATCCGTGAGCCATGATCAGTGAGAGACGGGAATGAGTTTATTTTGCATATGGCCAGGACATGGATTACCAAGATCTGTGTATAGAGCATATAAAATGTATTATATATGTTGTATTGAGGTTTGGAAAACAAGGTGTTTACTAGTAGGGACAAGACAATGGCCGCACATGTTTGAGACGGATAAGAGTGAAGTAAAAAACACGTTTTTGTGTAAAACTGAGCATAAGAAAATTGAGTGATAAACACCTTTACCAAACAAGTTCTGGCAAACATCTTCTGGTTATCACCTAAGATATAAACAACTCCTGGAAAACCACTTCTGGTTATCACCCAAGAAGTAAACAATTCCAAGGAAAAAAGGATAAAAGCAGAACTCTAGAGCAATGCTGTGAGTAAGTCTGACTGGGCGCTCTGGCTAAGACCCTCTGTGAAGCTCTGAGCGAGACACTATCTGACAGAGTCATCTGTGAGTGGCAAGAAGTCATCTGTGAGTGGAGAGAAGACTCTCCGAAGCTCTTCCTTGCAAGACCAGCTTGCCTCAGACCCGTAGTGGGCCCAGTCGCCTCTCCAGGCCGAGGGACATTCTCCATCTCAACTGACCCTGGAATTTGGTTCGTTATTCAAGTCCATTCTATTCTGTATAACCTTGTGTGCTTAAGAGAGCATTGGCCTCTGGAGGGACATTGGTTCCCTAATAAAGCTGTGCTACTCTATCTGAACCTGTGTGTCAGGACTTTGTTCCTCACTTGCGTCACGAGTACCACACTGGGACGCAGGGCCCTGAGGAGGGATTAATGTCCCCTTGGCTTTCAGGAAAAGACTGAAATGTGGCGATTGCCCTTACCGGCACTCGCAACAATCAGACAGCAGACTTTGGTAGGTTGTTTTTAAAGATGTTTAAAATAATTCATAACTGTTGTCCTCTGCAGTGTGAGTTTTCTGCTCCTCCCATCAAGGCCTGAAGTTTATAACCCCACTCCTTGAATATCAAATTACTTTCTGACTTGCTTTCACCAATAGAATGTGGTTAGAGAGATGTTATTTGACTTCAGAGCATATACCTCAGAGATCTTGTATCTTCCACTTGTGTTCCCTTGGAATGCTTCCCTGTGAGAAAGGCAATGGGTTAGCTACCTGTTGCTGCATTACAATGTCACCACCAGCTTGGTGATACTTATTTCATCCTAGTTTCTGTGTGGTTCGGGAGTCTAGGTACAGTTTAGCTCAGTGTTCCCATTAGGGTCTCACAAAGCTGCAATCAAAGTGTCAGCTGGGGCTGCAGTCTTATCTGAGGTTTGACTGAGTAAAGATGGGCTTCTAGTTCATTCGGTTATTGGAGGAATGCACTTCTTAGTTCTAGAGGCTTACCGCATTTCTTGCCATGTGGGACTCCTCCATATGACTGCTCCCTTAAAGTCAGCCAGGAAGAAAGACCCAAAAGGTGATCACTGCAGTCTTATGTCACGCACTCACATATCACAATCACGTGTCTCATGCCCTTTTCCATATTCTGATGGTTTAAAGTAAGTCACAGCTTCAACCCATACTCAAGGGCAGGGAAATCCAAATGGGTTTGAGCACCAGGCAGTGGCCATCATGAGGCCACATTGAGACTGCCAGTCACAGCTAGTCTCGTTTATTGGAGGATGAAAGTTGTCAAGAATTGTGAATGGTCTGAGATTTTACCTTATTAATCTTTTCAAGGATGTGTATTCACACCCTTAGTGTTCTCTTCAGAACATGCTTTCTCAATTTTTACAATGTGGACAGGATAAGAATTTGCCAAATGTTAAATTTCTCTTAGGTATAGGCTCTGAAGTCAAATAACATCTCTTTAACCACATTCTATTGGTGAAAGCAAGTCAGAAAGTGACTTGATATTCAAGGAGTGGGGTTATAAACTTCAGGCCTTGATGGGAGGAGCAGAAAACTCACACTGCAGAGGACAACAGTTACGAATTATTTTAAACGTATTTAAAAACAGTCTATCAAAATCTGCTCTCTGATTGTTGCAAGTGCCTGTAAGGGCAATTGCCACATTTTAGTCTATTCCTGAAAGCCGAGGGGACATTAACATCATTTTAGATAGAAAGATTTAGATATAGTGTGTGTGTGTGTGTGTGTGTGTGTGTGTGTGTGTAAAATAATTTTATAGTTTCTATAACATAGAACTGATGAGAGAGAGAGAGAGAGAGAGAGAGAGAGAGGTATAGATACTTAGAAAGACATTTAGAAGAAAAAACATGAACTATTAACAATGGTTATCCTTTATGGGTGATTTTAATGGAGACTTTTACTTAGAACAGTATAGTGAGTTGAAGTTGATGGAATTTGTACGTCTATTAATTTGTATTCAAGGAAACAACCAAGAATTTAAAGTTCAGTGAAATGGTATCATTACTGTGGAAATTAAGAAATAATGCACTTACAATAATTTAGTACTTTGATACATTCACTCAGTTATATTCTCCCAGTGTTCATATTATGGATTTTGTGTGGGAAATACAAGTTTCTACTTTGCTCCTGATGTTGAAAAGCTTATATTTTCTGCAAAATTGGCTCTCAAAGTGACAGGTATTTCATAGCTCACATATCTGGATAATCCAAGAAATTGCATTAATTCCTATTGTGCTTTAAAGTCAACATGGCAAATACCAAGCTCATCTTCGTTCAGTAAATATTTTATTTATTCCTCAGTCAGACTGTACATTCCTTATAGGCATGCTACTGAGTACAAAATATGTAACAACAAATAAGCAGACCATTTTTTTGTTTATTGTTTATAGTATTTGTAGTTTATTCCCTTCCTCATGTAATTAGTGTTGCATATTGGTGAAAATTTGGGAAAATATATTTTAAAATTTTGAGGACGTTATCTTAAAAAAGTATGATCTTACCCAGAAATAAAATTAACATTATGCTCTATTTGCCTAATCTAAAATTTTTAAAAAATTGGTTGTAATTATATTGTACCTTATTTTTTATCAATTAACATTATTTTGGTATGCCATGAGAAGTTTTTCATAATCGTAATTTTAATACTTGCATAATAGTCTCTTAAAGTAATGTGATATAGTTTGAATAATCATTGCTTTTTCAATCATTCACTCTTTCAAATAAGACTAGAATAATTTCTTGTTTGTTTCTTGAGTGTGCATGTCTGATTACTTTCCTAGATAAGCCTTTTTAAAGTTAAATTAGTTCTAAGGTTGTAATTGCTTTAAACTTAAGAAACTACCCATTTCACAGGATACTATTCAAAACCAGTTATTGTTATTTGAAAAGAAAATACTTTGCTAGTCTAATAGGTTAAATTGTGCTTCATTATTATTTTATTTTGAGTAATCTGTTTTTAATGATCAGGAAGGCATTGTTTTTTGACTTTTTAAAATATTGTCTACCTCACAGCTGGATTCAAATCTTGGCAGCTTTACTTTAAGAAAATGATGACTGTAACAATTTTTTGATTTCCACAATCATAGCCACCACCATCATCATCTCCATCATTATATCAAAACAAAAGTCTGAGAACACAATCCCTTAATGATAGTATTCTACTTTTCTTTTTCATCTATGTTAATTTAGTCATAATCCCTACAAAATATTTTATAACTGGATTTGCTCAAGATCAGTGTTAAATTTCACTTTTTAAAAAAGCTACAGGTGGAAAAGTTGAAGAATGTGTTCTCTTCCTTTTTTAGCATACAGTTGGTTACTAAGCAATTTTGTCATAGCCTGTTTAATACTTGTACTAGTCAGGGTTCTCCAGAGAAACAGAACCAATAGGATGTTGGTTTGTTTTAAGGAATTGGCTCACAAAGTTATGGAGTCCCAAGATCTACAGGGTGAGTTGGCAAGGCAGAGTCCTAGGAGATCCAATGGTGTCATTTCAGTTTGAAGGCCTGCAACCTCAAGGTTCAGGAAATACTGATTTTTCAGTTCAAGTCCAAAGTAAGGAAAAGGCCAATGTCCCACTTTGATGGTAGTCAGCCAGAAAGAATTCTCTCTTACTCAGGGGAGGGTCAACCTTTTTATTCTAGTTAGGCCTTTAATTGATTGGATGAAGCCCACCCACATTAGGGAGGACAGTCTGCTTTACTCAGTCTACCAATGCCAATGCTAATTTCATCCAAATACAACCTTACTTACAGAACAGCCAGGATAATATTTAATCAAGTATATGAGTACTTCATGGCCCAGTCAAATTAACACAGAAAATTAACCATGACACTAATCATTTATTGAGTGATTACTGTATGACCATTATAGACATACCTTGTTTTATAAAGCATTATTGTGCTTCACAGGTGTTGTAATTTTTTACAGATTGAAGGCAAGACTTTCTATTAGCAAAAAGATTATGACTTGCTGTATTGTGATACTAGGAGTTTACATTTATTAACTTATTGAGTGCTCATACAAATTTATAAGTTCCTATTAGTATTTTTTTTTTTCTTCCTATTTTGGAGATGAGGAGCAGGTAAGTAATTTGCCTGAGAGCCAAAACCTGAAAAAAGGTGGCATTCGGATTTCAATTACAGTTTTCTGGTGACAGAACTGGCACTCCTTATCACAGTTCAACACTGCCTCTCTAGATTGAACAATTGGGATTATAAATGCAGTTGTCAAAAATTATCATTTATATCTGGACACTTTCTAGAATGAAAGGATGTGCTAACAATGATGCTGGGACAACACACATGAATTGGGCCTAAAACCTGGAGGTATTCTTATCCCGAAATCAATTTTCAGTAAAAGAGCTATTGCACAACTATATAAGATTATAGGCATGCTTTGCCTCCCTTTTCTTCCTGCTTATAATGAGAATAACAACTCGCATTTGCCTCAGCATACAGAAATGACACAACTGACTGAAAAAATATAAATGAAAAAGGCTGACTGATTAGTCTGCAGAAGGAACTGCAGGGCCAAGCAAACAGACCACAGTCATTCCCATGGTTAACAAGTAAAGCCTATAGCTGGTATTTTGTAGAACACACTAGAAATAGACTCTGCCTTGAAAATGAATTGATAAAGATCCAGTGCTTAAGGTGTACTTGCAGCATTGAACATACGAAGGCTAAAACTTAATAGTACAGGCATTGAAACAAATAAGTGGAATTCTAATAGTGAAGATGTGAAAAATAAAAGAATATTAGATCCAGAAAAGAGTGAAAATGAGCAACATATACAATGGGAACCAGAGCAGAAAAGATATCCTTCCCTTGGAAAGGCTGCTAGGTTGACTTTTCAGTTGCTTTATGGAAAACCTAAGATACTGCTATTGGAAACATAGTCTTATAATTCTGTTTGTTTATTTTAGAAGTAGTATATTAGTACATATTGTGCTACAAATTACTCCAAAATTTAGCAGCTTGAAACTGCAAACATTACCTCACAATTCCTGTGGATCATGAGTTCAGGAGCAGCTTAAATGGATAATTGTGACTCAAGGGCTCTCATGACTTGGCGGCCACACTGGGTGCTGGGCCTGCATTCTCATCTGAAGGCTTGACTAGAGTAGAAATCTGCTCTCAAAGTCACTTGCAAGATTTTTGGCAGACCTCAGTTCCTTGTGGGCTATAGGACTGAGGGTTCAATTCATAACTGGATGTTGGCTCTCTCTGTGGGTCTTGCTATAAGAAACCTCACAACATGGCAGCTGCCTTCACCTACACCAGGTGTTCTCAGAGGGAGTGAGTAAGAAAGCACCTCGGATGCTTATAAGCTAATTTCAGAAGTGATATACTGGGGCTGCCAAAAAAATGTATACACGTGAACGCTTTGGTCAGTTGCTCAAGCAGTAGTTCGCCATAATCAGAAGTGTCTGGATGCTGATGGTAACCACTTTGAGCACCTCTTGTAATTGCAGAAGTTGAAAGTTACTTATATTCATCCTTTGTTATCAGTATTTATTGAGTATTACACTTCTAATACAGTTTTCCTTTCTTAAAATGTGTATGCATTTTTTGGGCACCCTCTGTATTATTACTTATATAGTATTTTTTAGAACCGAGTCACGAAATCCAGCTCACACACAAGGGGAGGGAATTATACAAAAGGCTGAATTTCTAGAGGTAGATGACTGGAGACCATATTGGACGCTGGCTTCCACAGTCTGCCCTCTGGCCCCCAATGATTCACATCCCTCCTACATACAAAATACACTCTCTGCCTCCCAAGCTGCCCAAAGTCTCATCTCATTGTATCATCAGCTCAAAGTCCATAATCTTGTCCTTAAAATCAGGTCCAGGTATTGACAAAGCTCATCAGATATGGTACAGCTCTTTGAGCACAGTTCATTTTGATCTGTGAAACTGAACAGATGAGTTAAGTGCTCCCACACATCTGACATGCAATGGTGTGATGGACATAGGACAACCACTACAGACATTCCTGTTCTAAATGTGAGAAATGGGAGGCTTGAGTGAATCATTGGCCCATAGAATTTCTGAAACCCATATGGAATAATGCTGGAAGTTAGTTGAATGGTCTGAAGGCTTGGGAATAATTTTCCAAGGTTCTGAGCTCTGCTTTCTGGGCTCTTTTGAGTCATATTTCCTTTTGCAGGAAATATAGCACATGTTCACAGCTGAGCAGTTCTCTCAGCCTACGGCAAGTTTCCCATATTTGTTGGAATCTGTCCTCTAATCCCATTCCAATTGTTAGAATCTCATTCCTTTGTAATCAATTCCCTAACTTGAGCAAGAGACCTCACAAGTTTAAGAGTTCAGTTTGCTTATTTTGGTTTTCAGAAGTATTGGCTCTGGCTATAGGAAGAAGACTTTCTTGCAGGAAAGTCATAGAGGCTTTCAGGTCCCTTATGCAAGGCTTTAAACTGGAAATTTAAAGCTCTGAGCTTGTCCTTTTTATTTTTCTTTAAGCTTTCCAGTGCAGCTGAAGCAACCAATCAACCATCTGCATTATTCTGTTTATGTTCACTAAAATAATCTATGGGAACAAATACATAATCACTTAGAGCTTTGCCTTTTGTGGACACTTGATTACAAATATCTAAGCATGATAACTTGAGTAAGTATTTTCCAGCGGATGTTGTGGCCCATCAATGCCTTCTTTACCACTAGAAGCAGAGTCATTAATGCTTTTATATCAAATCAGATCAGAGATCTCATTTCATAAATCCTAGAAACAATTCAGAGAACTCACCCTTAGGAGTCTGTTTCTCTGGAATCACTCTCAGTGCCAAATTCCATCAGGGTTCACTCAGAGAAGTGGAACCAATAGTAGGTAACAGACGACCTTCCTTGGACCACTATAATTCTCTAGCTCTGAGCTTCTAGGTCTACACATCATTTTTCCCAAATTGCATAAGCTGTGAGGAACTTCATGTCCTTTTGTTAAGCCTTATCATAACTCTGACTCTCTTTTCTCTCATGGTCAGACAATTAATGCTATGTATGATAGCAAATTATAGTAAATAATCAAGAATACCAAAATCCATCTGACAGATTTTTGAGAACTTTGAACCTTAGGGAGAGGGAGATTGTGTTTGACCAGTTACCTTGCTCACTCCTGCCACGAGGAAGACCTCTAGTTTTCTTACATAAATAGGTCCATTCTCTTCTGATTCCTGAGTATTAATAACAAGGCATACAGTCATGCTATGTTGACAAACTTTTTTTTTTGCACAAAGTGTTTATTTTATTTAAATTTGTGTAAACTCAGAGCTTGTCAAAGTTCCCTAAAGAACAAAGGTCTGTTCTGAGGTGATCTTCTTTTTCTGCTTATATAAAGAAGTGTCAAGAAACTTCTCTAATTGAGAAAGAACAAAGGACTTCATTACATTTAGCGCATCAGGGAGGAAAATATTCCTGCTTTCCTGGTTTTTTTTTTTTTTTTTCCCAATATTAAAGAGTTTTATTTAAGACATCGCATTTTCCACTTTACTACACAGTGCTTATAAAGTACATCATTATTTCCTTTCCCTGTGCACATATTCCATATTCAAGTATCAAGAATGCCCAGTTTTGTTTTGTTTTACTATATAGCAGCCCAACTTTAAAACTGTTGTGAATTTGCTACAAATTTGGGTCCTTCTGTATTTTGTGTGGAACAATGTCAAATCTATGTTCAAGTTTGGCTTAATCAACCTCTTCAATGGTGGGTCCAGAAGAGGCACTACCAGAAGGAGGGGCTCCACCACCAGGGAAGCCCCCAGCATTCCTTCTGACATGCCTCCTGCACTGTGGTACAGCTTGGTAATGATGGGATTGCAGACTTTTTCCAGCTCTTTCTGCTGATGTTCAAATTCTTCCTCCTCTGCAGTCTGGTTCTTAATAAGGCAATTGACGATTTCATTGTACTTTTCAAGAATCTTCTGTTCTCATCATTGATCTTGCCTTGGATTTTTTCATCTTCAACAATTGCTTTCATGTTGAATGCATAGGATTCAAGTGAATTCTTGGAAGGCAACTTGTCCCTCTGCTTGTCATCTTCAGCTTTGTACTTCTCAGCTTTCTGGACCATGCATTCAATGTCGTCCTTGCTCAGATAATTCTTGACGTTAGTGATGGTAATCTTGTTCTCTTTCCCTGTACTCTTATCCACAGCAGAGACACTGAGGATGCCACTGGCATCAATATCAAAAGTGACTTCAATCAGAGGAGCACCACGGCATGCAGGAGGGATGCCTGTGAGTTCAAACTTGCCAAGCAAATTGTTATCTTTGGTCATGGCCTGCTCACCTTGATAAACCTGAATGAGCACACCAGGCTGGTTGTCAGAGGAGGTAATAAAAGTCTGTGTCTGCTTGATAGGAATGGTAGCATTGCGCCTGATGATGACAGTCATGACTCCACCAGCAGTTTCAATGCCAAGGGAAAGAGGAGTGACATCCAACAGGAGCAAATCTTGAACATTTTCAGACTTGTCTCCAGATAGGATGGCTGCCAGGAGAGCTGCACCACAAGCAACAGCCTCATCAGGGTTGATGCTCTTATTCAACTCTTTTCCATTGAAGAAGTCCTGTAGGAGTTTCTGAATCTTTGGGATATGGGTAGAACCACCCGCCAGGACAATATCTTGGATCTGGGACTTGTTGAGCTTGGCATCCTGAAGGGCTTTCTCTACAGGGTCCAGGGTGCCACAAAAAAAGGTAAGCATTCAATTCTTCAAATCGGGCATAAGTGATAGAGGTGTAGAAGTTGATTCTTTCATAGAGCAAATCAATCTCAATACTGGCTTGGGTGCTGGAACAGAGTGTACGCTTAGCATGTTCACAAACTGTATGGAGGCGACAGACAGCCCTCTTGTTCTCACTGATGTCCTTCTTATGCTTGCGCTTGAACTCTGCAATGAAATGGCTGATTATTTGGTTGTCAAAGCATTCTCCACCTGAGTGAGTGTCCCCAGCTGTAGATTTGACCTCAAAGATTCCATCTTCAATTGTGAGAATTGACACATCAAAAGTACTACCTCCCAAGTCAAAGATCAGCACATTTGTTTCAGCTCCAACCATTTTGTCTAAGCCGGAAGCAATGGCAGTAGCAGTTGGCTCATTGATGATTCTAAGAACATGGAGACCAGCAATAGTTCTGGCATCTTTGGTAGCCTGATGCTGAGAGTCACTGAAGTAAGAAGGTACTGTGACGACAGCAGTGGTATTCCTGAGGTAAGCTTCTGCAATTTCCTTCATCTTTGTCAAAACCATAGATGACACTTCTGGATAGAGACTTTTTTGTTTCTCCCTTGTATTCTACTTGGATCTTGGGCCTGCCAGCATCATTCACCACCATGAAGGGCCAATGCTTCATATTGGATTGAACAATAGCATCATCAAATCTACGTCCAATCAGGCATTTGGTATCAAAAACCATGTTGGTGGGGTTCATTGCAACTTGATTCTTTGCAGCATTACTGATCAATCGTTCAGTATCAGTAAAGACAACATAACTTGGGGTGGTTTGGTTTCCCTGATCATTGGCAATTATTTCCACTTTTCCATGTTGGAAGACACCGACACAAGAGTAGGTGGTGCAGAGATCAATGCCAATTGCAGGTCCTTTAGACATGGCTGCTTCAGTGTAAATGCATCTCGTGAAGAAGACAGATCCCGACAGCTGCCCCCTCATTCAATGAGGCCCTCCTGGTCTTAACATTATTAAAATTTATCCTAGTTCCTCCATAGTTTTTATGTGATAGCTTTTCTGTTGTTAATGTTTTAGAAACTGATATTAGAACTACAGTCTATATCATTTATTATTTGGCATGTTTATTCCACAGTTTTTTATTCTTAATAAATTCTGTGGATTTCATAAAACTTCAGTATAAATCTACTTCAGATGATGGTTTACAGAGAAATTTGAACCTGCCAAAGCACTAGGGAACAGCAGGTAAAACCAAATATGGATGCCTGCTTAAGAATGATTTCTCAGTCTAGTGACCAGAAAACCCACTGAGGACCCTGCACTTGTTAATAATAAACACATTTTGATAATAATACATATAATTTGATAATTTACATATATGTGTATATCCAATATATATGCACATATATATAAATGTGCATGTATGTGTGCACGCACATGTGTGTGTGCACATGTTTTTTTGGGGGAGAGTTAGTTCATACTTTTATCACATTCTCAAAAGCATCTGTCAGCCCCAAAATGACTAAAAACTACTGATTAGAGAATTCCTTCTTGGCTGAGCTTATGTTACAATCACAAATAGACTGTATATTTCTGGATATTAATTAGATGACATGAAGACTGAATTATACATGGGTGGAGGCGACAATTAGAGTATTTCAGGGAGACTTGGCAACAACAAGAAATCTTAAATTGTGGAACACAGTTGATGAACAACATGAAGGAGAGACGGGACCCACAGACATTTGGTGTGGAGTGCACTCCACTGGAACGCAAGCTAGGGTTTTTCAACTTATATTTGAATTGATTTCCATCTTTTGCCCTAGAATATGAATATAATCTAAAAGTTAGGGAAAACAGAAAAACGTTATGTTAGATTAAAGGGGAATTATTGATTTGTAAGCATGTTTTTGAAACTAGTAAATGAAATGGAAAAGAGGAGTCTTATAGAGAGTTAGACATTACTTGCCTAGTAATTTTTATGTCATCACGAGTGAAAAAAAAACCTTAAACAAATGATGCATTTACTTGAGCGCCAATTTAATCTTTAGTTATAGTTAACGGCCAAAATTGAGTCTCAAGCAGTAAAGTCATAGATGCAGATCACTGAACTGCATGATTAGATCTTGATATATAAGACACTAGGTTGCCTTTTTGAAGCTGACTCAAAACATCAAGCAAATACTGTGCATTGATATTTTGTTTTATTTTAGTTTCTATGAGGTGGTAAATCAGTATATCCAGTTATCAGGAAAGAAAGAGATTTCTATCTTTTTATTATTTATATATTTTCATCTAAGAACTCTAACCATTCATGTTTTCTTTGACTGAGTGTTTCCGCCCTATTCTCCTCAATTTTGAATTCATTTTCAGAGAACTTGAATTTTATGTTGAAATTTCAGTTAGCTTACATCGTAGTTTAAAATTACCAAAAATGTAGTTTGAACTTTTAGTATTTTTATTGTATTTATTTATTTATTTATTTATGTTAGGCATTTAGTACTGTCTCAAATATCAGAATATATTTAGAGAGTGAAATAATAGCCAAAAAGCCTAATTATATCAAATATACACCCATAGATATATATGTTCTTGTTTATTATTGAAGTATAATCAACATGCAAGAAAATCAATACATTTAATTGTATATTTGATGAGCTTTGGCAAATCAAGATATGAAACATTCCAATCATCTCAGAAATTTATGTTTTCCCCCTGTCTGTCCAATCCCTAACGCAGTCACTGTTTGGAGTTTTAGCACCTTTCTGATTTTAGAAATGCATGTAAATGCAATTATATACCATGTGCTCTATTTTATCTGGATTCTTATGTGGAACACAATGTTTTCCAGATTTAACCATGTTGTTTCATGAATTAGTAGTTCATTCATTTTTATGTCCAAGAAATATTCCACTATATGAGTATACTGTAAAAGTTTTATCCATTCACTTGTTCATGGACATTCAGGGTTTTTTTATTTTTTTTAAATGAATTTTACTCAGGTATAGTTTACATAAATTAAAATGATTAGATTTTAAGAATACAATGTAATGAGTTTCAACACATTTATACTCTGTGGTACCACAATCTCAATCAAGATAAAAATTATTCCTATAATCACTGAAATTTTCTCCTGATCCTTTGCCTTCAATACCCTGACCTCTGGGTAACCACTGATCTGATTTTTATCACGATAGCTTTAATTTTCCTATTTTGGAACTGCATGTAAATTGAATCATCAAATATGTTTCATCTGGCTTCTTTCACTCAATGTTTTGGTTTTTTGAAAAAGTCATCCATGATAATTTAAAATATTCTATTATTTTAAATCAGTAGTTTATATCATTTATTACTTATTAGTTTCACAATGTAAGCATATACTAAAATTTTCATATTCATTCTCCTGTCAACGGGCATTTGTGTTGTTTCCCGCTTTTAACTATCATGAATAAAAATGCTATAAATATCAGTTTTACAAATCTTTCTGTGAGCATATACATTCTATACTCAGTAAGTTCCTATTGCTGGGTCATAGTATAAATATATATTTAATCATATAACAGTTTTCCAAAGTAGTTGTACCATTTAAACTCTCACCTGAAATTAAAGAATTATAGTTGCCCTACATCCTTGCCAGCATTGGGTATAATCAGTCCTTTGTATTTCAGCCATTTTAGTGGGTTTCAAGTGCTATCTTACTGTGTTTTTTATTTGTATGTCCTTGATGACTAATGACAATTGATGAACATTTATAAAGTGTCAGACATTTTTCTAAGTGATTTTCTTGTATTGTGTACTCAAAATAACTGTAAAGTAGGCACTGAAAGGACTGATAATCACAGAGAGCTACTTCATTTTTAAATATTTCCATGAGATTATGTAACAGTTGCAACTCTTCCCATACCTCACTCCCTTCACAACTGAACTTTGGGCAATTTTCAGAGCAAAGTGACATATTTATTGAATTATTTATGCATTTCTTAATCATTAACGTGTATAAAGCTGTATTATTAATTTTACTACATTCCCATATTTTTTTGTTTTTTTCCCGTGTGTCAATGACAGGATTTTTGAATTATGTGCCTGTAAGCCTATTTACCTATAATACCTGTGAATTTTGTCATTTATTTACTTAGCAAAATCATTTATAGGAACACATATGTCTCATTATAGCAGAACTGACTATGTCTTTTTTCCTTGCTGCTTTAAAAATCTTTCTTTTTTATTTTTTCCCCAGCAATTATACTATGATAGCGTAATACTGGGTTTTATCATGTTTTTCTAGTTTGGTGCACCTAGTTCTTATAGAATAAATAGATTGCATTATTTTATCAGTATTATGAATTCTTAATCATAAATCCTTCAAACATTTCTCCTGCCCCATTCTCTTTTAGCACTTCATTTATACTTTATGTAGCCTTTTTTCATCATATACATCTGTATACATCTGTATTTCTCTCTTTTTGTTCTGTGTTTCAGTCAGTATACTCATTTGTGATGCTTGTTCACTAATTCTCTCTTTAGCTATGCCTATTTTACGGTTAAATCATGAACTGTTTTCTTAATATTTTCTAATTCTAACATTTTTCTATGCAATCAATCCTCTGGCTAACCTCCTACATACAAACATCCATCCCAAAGTATATGCACCCAAAGTATATATGCCCCTGTCTTAGTGTGTTTTGAATGTTGATGTAGAGTATTTGGTATAAGCCAGATTTATTTTTTCTAAAACATATGAGGTCATCTTTTGGCCTAATAATCCATATACTTCTTTTATCTTTAAAATCCAAATATTTCTCTATTTTGAGATATTGGATACAGGGAAGCAGCCACGGCTCTCAGAATACCTGTGAACTCCATATTTTGCTCTTCGGTGAAAATGTGGCCATCTGAACAGTGAGTGTAACGTTCTCTTAAATGAAAGCAATAAACTCGTCTATTCTCCCCAATTTCCACCCTCTACTGGGATGGAAATTTGAATTAGTAAAGACCTAATACCAATAATTACTGACTTTTTCCAATCAGTAATGCTTGGGCAGCATTACTAGCTGCTTTGTATCTGTTAGGAAGCTAGGGCCAGGAGAAAGTCCCTTCAATCCCATCCTGCATTGTTCTTAATTGTTCTTCAATGTTTTTGAATTCTTAACTATGGGAAGTAAGAAGTTGGCATGCTCGTGATCTCCCATTAATCCCATCTATTACTCAGACAAAGCAGTGCATACCTAGGACATACGTAGTGCTACAGAAAAGTGTGTGAGCAAAAGGGCAGTTTCTGAGCCTGAATTTTCACTTGAATCATCCTTACAGTTTTTTCCTCCTGGATTATGATGATCCCCTAAATTTATTTACTGTCTACTGTCTTCCTTTCTCCACATGGTTCAATTACTGATGAAGATAGAATTTATGGTTTCTAACTAATTTCCTTATTTACCTTTAAATGAACACAAAGTGCTCATGGCTTTTGAGCTTTTGTTGTATTTTGTTTTATTCTGTTTTTGAGTAGTTTTTATACTCAAAGTATGTTAGAATGCAGAGAGAGTAAATCCCAAGATACAACATTTCTCTTCAAATGTTAAAAGAAAATAAGTTTCAACTATCTGAAATGATTTCTTCCCTATGCTTATGCTCTTATTTCTTGCATCATACTTTATGTCCCTAGTGTCTTTAATTATAGGTCTCTCAAATTACTCTTAAGAATTAAAATTCTTATTTTATTTTCTAGTTTGGAACACAGATTATAAACAAATACATAATATATTAAAAATGTTAAATCCTTGCCTCCCCCCAAACACCACGGAAATAACTTACTAATAAAATAAAAGTGAGATCATTTCTTTCTGTGATAAGAGAGAGCAATGTCATAGTCTTAGCAAGTCAGAACAGAGAAGCCAGAGTTGTGAACTTTTTCAATATTACAGTTTGATTAGAAATGGATAAAGATCATGACATAATAGTTTAAGCCTAATGGATATAGCAAAGTGAGGGTTTTGAGGAAAGTGTTTAGAAGAGTCTAGAAGAGAAAACAATCATTTGAAATTATCAATTGAAAAGCTTAATAGCCTAATATTAAGTGCAATACGTTTTTCAGGAAGTTCCTGAAATGAATAATAAAGTTATTTGTAACTTTCCTTTTATTGAGCAAGAAATTCCTGGAAAACACAGCAATAACAACAAAAAAGCTCAAAAGCCATAACCTCTTTCGGCCCACTTGATTGTGTTGATGAAAACAGTGGAAAACGAAAAGTCCTATTAATATAGGCAGTAAGCTGTGTGGGTTTACTGTAAATGGTTTCAGCTCTCACAGGTCTTATGGAGAAAAATAAGGAGGGAGTACCAGAGGTGGGGAAAGTGTGCTGTGATTTTAAACAGGGAATTCATAGAAGGCTTTACTGAGAATACAAGTGAAACATGAAGGAGGGAAAGTGATTGCTTCTCTATGGTGAATTATCTTCACAAAACTGCTAAGGCAATCTATTGATTGCTGTGGTGCTGTCAGATAACAATAAAGCCACAGATGGTTCAATCTGAGCAATATAAACTATCTTTGCTATATAGACTCTGCATTTTGAGACAGAAATTCGAAACCTGATATTTTAAATGTCAGGAAGTAAACAGCTGTCCATAAAATCTGATAAGTGCCTCCATTTACTCTAAGTTTGGCTATTATTTCAGCATTATGTTCTATTTTCTTTAAGAAGAAAAAAGAAGGCATTTAATACTTTTCTGGAAAGCCCATTTCTTTTGAAGTGCAAATAAAATTGTGGTGTTATTAAGCCCACTTTTTGTCATTCCAATTACTCTTCTCTCCACCAAGTTTGAAATAAGTTTTTGTTGTTGTTGTTTTGTTTTTTCCCCCTCCATTCTTGGACTAGTATAGGAATATATTTCTCTCGTATAGGAACAAGGTTTCTTACTTTGAAGTGGAAAAATACTAAATGTTGTTTTCTATTTTCTAATTCAAGGAAAAGGAAATACAAGGGACCTTCTCTAGAGTAACTCATAGAAATTTTATGAATGAAAACTTGTAGAGCTTGTTTGTTTAACTTATGGCAAGCTACTCCAAGGAGAGACAATTCACGAGAACTGTTTTAACTTAGAGCATGTGAGAGCTGACTGCCATAAATATAGATGAGAAAAAAAATCAGTTATAGTTTTAACAAATTTCTAAATGACGAGTGGTTAGTGTATCATTTTAGGATGACTAGAGTTTCAGATACATTTGAAGTTCTCGTTGACTTGAGAGTCACTGGGGGCTCACAGAAACAATAGAGAGCTCTGTTTAGTAGTGGAGAAATGTAGGTACAAAATATTGCATGCTTTTCCAGACCCTTGGTAGTTGGCACTTTTCAACTAATTTGTTTATTTCTTTTATATTATAAAATTTGTAGCCATATTTATTTTATAACTTTCTATTGTCCTTTAATTTCTACTATTCCTTATAGCAATACTTTATAACTTGTTTCTATTTTCTTTTCCCCATCATGCTAACTAGAGATTTATCTATTTTAATTATGTATTCAAGAATCATAATTTTACCATTTAAAAAAATTATATTTTAATAAAAGCTTTGATTCTGGATGAGAGAAACTTGGGAGTCAGTGTTGGCATACACGAGATAAGAGGTCAGATAGATGGAGAGGTACCAGAAATAGAGACTAAACAGTGGTAGCTGGTAAGGGGGAGGAACAGTAAGAGAATGATGTCCTGAAGGAAAGAATGTTCAAGGAGGAGGGAGTGACAAGCTATGCTGAACTCTTCTGATAGGTCAAAGAGAGGAACCTGATCATTGAATTTGTCTACATGGAGATAGTAGCATACTTAATGTATCTGAAACCTAGAGCAGATCATTTGTTAACACTTTCCTCCTCTATACAGTGTAATCATTTTCAGTTATAACCATGAAAAAACCCCAAATAATAATAGTAGCCTGAAAAGAAATACAGACAGTGAAATTTTATTTTATGAACTTTATGTATATAATCTGTAAAACTAGAGTATCCTGAGCAAATTAAAGATGTATAGTCATCCCGCAGTGTCCATAGGAGGATTGGTCCCAGGACCTCATGGATACCCACATCCTCAGATGCTTAAGTTCCTTATGTGCAAGACATAGTATTTGCATATAACATATTCACATCCTCCCTTATACTTTAAACCATCTCTAGATTACTTATAATACCTAATGCAATGTAAATACTATGTAAATAGTTGTTGTATTGTTTGGAGAATAAAAGCAAGAAAAACTACCTGTATACGTTCAGTATAAATGCAGTCATCGTAGTCATAACTCCATTAGCAACAAAGTAACATTTCCCCCCCAAATATTTTCAATCTGTGGTTGGTTGAATTGGCAGATATAGAGGGATGGCTGTATAGTAACCTTAGATTCAGAGTACAAGTGGACTGTTTGGCCTTAGATAGGACCTAAATCAGGTTAACCATAGTAACTGGAGGAAAAGCAGTGTACACAGGAACAGATTCAAGTAAGTTAGTAGACAAGATAGTGAGAATTGTGTTTGTTGTTTTAATTAGTTTAATAGAAACCAAGGTCATTAGCTGACAATAAGTAAGAAAAAAGAGATATTAGAGGTTAAAAGAGAGAACAATAGCTAGGGAAGTAGTTGAACATATTTGGAAAGTGAGTGAAAAAGGAAAAGTAGATAAATTATAGAGAAGCACTTTCCTGAAGTTAGTGTGACCATTCTGAGTGTGTGTGTGTGGGGGTGGGTGGGGGTGGGTGTGTGTGTTGATATACTGGATGCCTATTGAAGCACATAGCAGAGGAAAATATTTGAGTGGTCATCTGTTGTCCACTTGGGGCCTGTAAAATCTTGAAAGCAGGAATAATATTTTATTCATATTTCATATTTTATCTTTGCACTGAAAAGACTAATGATCTTTTTCTGCAAGACATATACATTTGAATTATAGTTAAATAAACCAATAAATATCAAAACAAAATACTAGTATGAAAAAATACGTAACACTACACAAAGAAGTATGTTAAGTCAGTATTTCTGACTGGACAGAACATAGATTCTTGGTGCAAGTAGAGATGACTAAATTGAAGTAGTCAAGAAAGATATCATGATACAGATGGGGTCTCTTCTGGGACAGGAAAGACACATAAACTTTTAATAATTAGCATCACCAGAGGATGTCATGTGATGTACACTAGATGAACAAAGGTACTAAAGTGGTACCTTAAATGCATAGTTAGGTACTCAATGATTTGAGTAAATTGCTAGTGAATTATGTGACAGTAAGTAGACTCTTTAACTGCAAATTTTTTCTAAGATACTAATAGGAAATATAGTTGAAAAACTATTTGGGCAAGATTATAAAAGATATTAAGTAAGATAATGATGTAGGCATTTTTTGTATAGGTAGTGGAAAATTGATGACTCTTCAGAGAAATAATTTGAGGGTGCCTTTGAAAGAATAAGCAAGCAGCATTATGCTGAGATAATTCAAAGGAGAGAAGCCAATGGTAGATATAGTTAGGAGATTGTTACAATATTTTATAAATGAGTACATGTTAATTTTTTCTTAATAGAAAGCGCAAGAAATGGGCATTTATTGAACATTTCCATTATGTTATACATTATGTCCTGTAATTTTGGAAATTTGTGGTCACTTAACACAGTACTTACCAAGTTATATTTGAATATAACTGAACAGATGCCACAATGTTACCTGGTCACGTTTTCATGTCACTTTTAGGTTATATGTGGATAAGCTAAAATACATATTAAAATCACCTAATTTTTCTGGATATAAAAGTTATAATCCTAATTTTAATTTATTAGCTATTTACCATTCTATTCTTATAACTGAACATGTGAAAAAAGCTAACATCTTTGCCAGGTTAAAATGGATTACAAAATGTTTAAGTATTGCAGTTAATAATTTTGTGGCTAACTCAGGATGTAAGGGTTAATGTGATTTAATTTGTTGGAATTAAAATTCTAATTATAGAGAGGAGTACAACCTTTTATAATATACTAAATGAATTGTCTCTGGTGTTGTCCACATAGTGTATGGCTTACATAGAAATTTTCATGATATAATCATGGCGGGAGGGAAAGCCTATACACTTAGCAACAATAGTTCAAGCACATTGGTTTGTTGACCAAAACTATTATAAACATTTATACATTTCCCTATTTAGGTTAGTGTAAAGTTAAGTGGAAATGAATAAATACTTTGAAGCAGCTTTGCAAACATATTAGTAAGTTTGACTGATTGATAGTATCAAATGAAAAGTCATGCAAGAATTATTGAATGTATCTTTTATGCTGAATTCTCTGGAATTGGAAGAAGATAACATTTTTACAGCAAATTGTGTTTTAAAACATACAAGGAGGAAAAATGACTAGTAATTTGAATTATCTTTAAAAACCTATTAAATTCTACTTGGAATTATAATTATTAATGCATATAATATATTATTAATGCACATGTCAACTTCTTGAAAATATAGATTTTTATCTTATTTATTTTTTGTATTCCCAATAGTATTTTTCGTATTTTAACTTATTAATTACTTAATAATTTTTGATGAATTTATAGTGGATATGGAGGTTGTTTAGATCAAAGTTATAGCAGCTAAATTAACAGGCATTTATCATTATATTTTGTAGTAAAATTCATCAAAAACTTACTTTAGAGTTTGTCTTTTTAGGTCCTGTATAAGAAGTCCTTCCCACTCCTTAAAATCACCTTTACTTTATCTTCTTGGGCTTTATAATTTTGCTTGTCATATCTGGGTATTTAATCTCCTGGGGTTTATTTTCATATATGATGTGAGTTAGTGATAATAAAATTTTATTTTTTTCATGTACTGAGTCAAATTTCCCAAAACAATTTATGGAACATTGTATTATTTTCACAATTATTTGTGATGATACCTCTTATAAACCATACTGATTTCTGTATTCTTTTGGTTTATTTTTCTATATCAGTTCCTTATTGTTTTACTTACAATGGTGTCAGATAGCTTAATATCTGTTAGGGTATATTTTTAATTGCTTTTGCACTCTTTGAGCATTTACTTTCCCATGTAAATTTTAGGAACCCTTTATATAATTTCATATTTTGGTTTGTATTTATTTAAATTTCATTAATTCATTTAATTATATATTTAAATTATTTGGAGAGAATGGCATATTTACAATATTGAATTTTTCATCACTCTGTAAACATGATATATATCTGTATTTATATAGGTGTTTTTATGTTCTTTAATAAAGAGATGTAAAATTATGCATACAGTTCTCTTATTTTTTTGTTAGGTGAATCTATTTATTTACATAATTTATGCTACTGTGTTATAACTGGTCATTTTTTATAAATGAAAAATACTATCAATATTTCAGTTCCTAGATCTGAAAACTTTCCTCTTTCTGTTAATAGTTACAACAGTTTTTTTTTTTCCATTTGTATCATAGAATATAAACTTTTTGAGGTCTTTACCCAGATATGGCCTTAAGTCATATATTTTCATAAATAATCACAGTAGCCCCCTGACTTCTCATTGATATGTTCTCCCATAAAGTTTCTTCATAGCAAAAACTTCAATACTGAGCCTATTGTTAATTTCTCCTACAAAAGTATTACATTCTTGTTCAGGGTAGAAATCCTTGTTTTAGTGAAAGATGCAGAATTTGCCAGATGGCAAATGTTACCATACCTTACCACTGATGAACAAATACACTGTATAGTAGCAAAAAGCTCAGAAATTTTTCCTCTTCCCAGCCATATCTAATTGATGTATGTAGCATCCCTCCCTTTGGGGAATCACTCTTTCCTACATATAGCATCATCCTAGTGAGGCACTCCAAGAATCCAAACTTCTAGGTTTTAGGGGAACGAAGACCAAGATCAAGCCGATTATGGCTTCCCTTTCTTTTTTCAACAATGTTTGTCAAAGAATTGGTTATGTAATCCCAACAGTGCTAATGTAATACACTCTTCAATATTGGTTTTAAGAAATAAGGAAAGAGAAAAAATAAACCCTCTCAGACTGCTACACTCAGATGTGACATTGGGACCTTCTGTTCATCATCTCATCTGTTTGAAAGGTGGAGAGCTGTGTGTAGAGCTCACAAAAGGAGCCCTGCATGGTAGGAAGCAAAGCTAAGTCAACAGGAAAAGAGAGGCCTGAATTCAGTTCCCCTCTTCAAATTCCCAAGCAGGCACTACATTTTCTTTTATTAGAACTAATTTGAGGTGTATTGGTATCATTCACAGTCAAAAGTTCCTCAATACTTAATCTGATGCTTGGAAGTAAGGTGCTGTATCTGACAGGCTCGAAAGTATAAAATTTTTGATGTCGTAAGATGGATGTGAATATTCCTTTACTAACAAGTGGGAACTTGGCAATCCTTATTTGATAGTAAAGTAACTGGTTAAATGATCTCTCTCTCTCTCTCTCTCTCTCTCTCTCTCTCTCTCTCTCTCTCTCTCTCTCTGTTGGGGAAGGGCATATATCATATGCCTACAGGGTTTGGAAGTTTAGAGAACTAAGTAGAAAAATATGAGACTGTAGAATTGTGTTGGCTTATTCTTGTGGTCTTTAATACTGTCTTGAAAGAAGTAGGGATGTAACTTCACTGAGAACTAGAGACCTTGGAGGATCACACAGACCATTGTGAGAACTTTGGCATTGCTCTGAGTGAAATGGACAACCACTGAATGGTTTTGAACAATAGAATTAAATGATCTAAATAATGATTTTAAAGGCTCACTCTGGCTTTTGAGCAGAAAATGGACACCAGAAATGCAAGGGAAGTCCAGTTATGTATCTGTTATAATGATCTGAGAATTGGTGGTTTTACAGGTTAGTAGCAGTGGATGTAGTAAGAAGTGGTCAGAATTTCCAATATATGGGCCAGTCTACATAAACTAACTAAAAAATTATTAGCCAATTGGCAATCCCATATTGATCATTTAGAGAAACTGAGTAATAGATAACCTAATATACCTATAAACACTTACCCCTTCCAGTTTCCTGGAGACCTCTGCCTGGCCTTTTCAGCTCATTCAATAGAAACAGTGCCAGGTTGAGATATCTCAAAGACTTTGCTTCCCAGAAGGCAGAATACTTATATATGTTTCTCCAGGTTCCACTCTCTATGATTTGCTGCTGTCATTCCAGCCAATGGAGGTGCAAGTGTTCAGTGATGCCTCTATATTAAGGTTATGTATTATAAATGTGGACCAAAAGAGATGACAAGTATATTATGAATGTTTATAAATGAATGTGCTTACTTAAAACTAAAACATCTTAAATGTATATTGTGCAATTGGTATCCTATAATTTAAAGAGAGCATAAATGTTTATGAGAATTATATGTTCTTTTCAATCTGTTACAGAGATGAACTATCAAAGGAAACTTTGCTTTTAGCCGTATATTGCTCTTTTTTGAGAATTGTATCATCAAAGTCATTAAGTAGTGCATCTGAGAAGAATAAGAGTGCTAATTATGTTTATAATGAAAAATAATATCTAAATAAAATGTGTGGATATCACATTAATGAATATTAAGAACATTAAGCAAGGTCTATGCTACGCTTATTATAGCAAGTCTTGTTAATTTGCATTGGCATTCTAATTTTCACTGTAATCTAGTGAGGAAGACATTTTAATGATGTAAAATAGATATATACAGAAAGGGAATTAGATAATATTGTATTGCTTATATTTAAGAATTGTTGCTGGATTTATGTATTTTCTGAAGAAAATCTCTATTTGATTAAAAACCAATTTGTCAAGATATTTCTCCATATTACTGTCTAATTCATAATTTATATCTTCCTAGAATAAACATTTTGAAAGCAAAGTTATTTTCTTCTGTATATTACTAATTTGTAACAAACAACCATATGTAAAACATTGCATACACTAGACTCCATAAAAACTCTATGGGGAGTTTTTCTCAGAAATTGACAAGCTGAGTCTAAAATTGATAAGCAAATATGAAGGGCCTAGAAAAGTCAGAACAATTTAGAAAAAGAACAAAATTGAAGGACTTAAACTGCCTAATTTCAAGATTTACCATAAAGCTACAGTAAGTAAGATAATGTGGTATTACTTAGGTAAAACCATATATATTGGTGTCATAAAATAGAGAGTTCAGAAATAAACCTACACAACTATGGTTGATTCAGTTTTGATAAAGGTGTCAAAGAAATTTAGTAGGGGAATGACAGTCTTTTAAAGAAATGGTGACGGGAAAGTCGAATATCCACATGGTGAAAAATTGATCCAAAAACTTAATTTATACTGTTTGTAATACTCAATTCAGAATTGATCATTGATCTAAATGTAAAAAGTAAAACAGTAAAACTTTTAGAACAAAACAAAGGAAAAAAATCTTTTAAACTTGTGTAGGCAAAGATTTCTTAAACTAGACACAAAAATCATAAATCATATAATTAAAAAACAATAAATGGAAAAAAATAAGTGGGACTTCAACAAAATTAAAATTATGATTCTCTTCAATAGTCACTATAAGAAAATAAAAATGAACATCGTAGAGTAGAAGGGAATATTTTCAAAACACATATCTGATAAAGGACTTGTGCACAGATACGAGTATATAATGAACACTTACAACTCAATAATAATACCATACTGTAACGAAAATTAGGAAAAGATTATGATCTTGTTAATACTGAGTTTTCAAAATATCTTCTTCTATTCTATGGCTTGCCTTATGATTTATCTACTGCTGAACACAGAGTTACCCAAGGCTTAGCAACCCAAAGCCGAACCATTTATTACCTCACAGTCTCTGTAGGCCAAGAATCTGGGAGGAGTTATCTAGATTTTTCTACTTTAGAGTCTCTCACAAGATTGCAATCAACCCGATATTAGATTGACATTTCATTACTTCTGTTTCATTCTGTGCATTAGATGCGAGTCAGTAAGTTCAGAATTGATCATCGGTGAGGATATTACACAAGGACACGACTACCAAGAGGTAAAAAATGTTTGGGGCCACCACAGACATTTCAGCACACCCTCTGGTCCCCCATTATCCATATGCATATTTATCCATATCCTTCCATATCCTTCTGGCATGCAAAATAGCCAATGTCTCTACAAGGTGGGTTTTGTTTGCTTGTTTTTGGTAGACAGATTTTTTTATTGAGTATAATTGACATCTACCATTATGTTAGTTTCAAAAGTACAACATAATGATTTGATATTTGTATATACTGCAAATGATCACCACAATAAGTCTAATTAACAGCCATTCCCATACATAATTACAAAAATTTTTTTCTTGTGTTGAGAACTTTTAAGAACTACTCTCTTAGCAACATTCAAATATGCAATACACTATTATTAACTGTAGTCATGATTGTGTACATTACATCCCCATGACTTACTCATTTTATAACTGGAACTTCGTATCTTTTGACCCCCTTCACCTATTTTGCCCACCCAAACCCCTCACCCCTGGTAAATAACCAATCTGTTCTCTGTATCTATGAACTTTTTTTGTTTGTTTTTTGATTCCATATATAAGTGAGATCATACAGTATTTGTCTTACTCTATGTGACTACTTCACCTAGCATAATGCCCTCAAGGCCCATTTAATTGTTGCAAATGGCAAGATTTCATTCTTTATTATGGCTAAATAATATTTCACCCTGTGCATATGCATGTGTGTGCATCACATCTTCTTTATCTATTTGTTCATCAATGGACACATATCTTTGCTATTGTAAATAATGCTTCAATAAACATGGGGTGCATATATCTGTTTGAGTAAGTGTTTTTGTTTTCTTCAGATAAATAGCCTGAAGTGGAATTGTTGGATCATAGTTCTATTTTTGAATTTTTGAGATCCCTCCATACTGTATTCCATAGCGGCTTCACCAATTTACAGTCCCACCAACATTGCACAAAGGTTCCCTTTTTTCTACATCTCCGCCAGTACTTTTTTTTTTTTTTTTTTTTTTTTTATTAATTAGTTTCAGGTGCACAAGACCTGGAAACAACCGAAATGCCCATCAGTAGATGACTGGATTAAGAAACTGTGGTACATTTATACAATGGAGTATTACGCAGCCATAAAGAAGAAAGAAATCTTACCATTTGCAACAACATGGATGGACCTAGAGAACATTATGTTAAGTGAAATAAGTCAGAAAGAGAAAGACAAATACCATATGATCCGCCAGTACTTTTGTATTTTGTCTCTTTGACAATAGCCATTCTAACAGGTGTGAGTTGAAATCAGGTGTGGTTCTGATTTGCATTTACCTGATTCTTAGTGATGTTGAGCATCTTTTCATGTACTTGTTGGCCATCTGTATGTCCTCTTGGAAAAATGTCCTCTGCCCATTTTTATTGGATTATTTGTGTGTGTGTATGTGTGTGTGTGTGTGTGTGTGTGTGTTTTTCCTGTTGAATTGTGTGAGTTCTTTATATATATTTTGGATATTTACTCCTTCTTAGACACAGGGTTTGCAAATATTTTCTCCCATTCAGTAGGTTACCTTTTCATTTTGCTCATGGTTTCTTGGCTGTGGAGAAGCGTTTCAGTTTAATGTAGTCACACTTGTTTATTTTGTTTTTGTTGTGCTTGCTTTTGATGTCATATGATGATCATATGATTTTTACCCTTCATTTTGCTAATCAGTTTATCATATTGATTGTTTTTCAGATGTTGAACCATCCTTGCTTCCCTAAAATAAATCCTACTTGATCATGGAATATGATCCTTTCAATGTACTGTTGAATTTGGTTTGCTAATATTTTGTTGAAAAATTTTTATGTCTATGTTCATCAGGAATATTGATCTGACAGTTTTTTTTAACTTATTTAAATGGCATGCATCATGATGGTGACTTTATATCTACTAGACCTCCATTTATAAGTTTAGTTTAAAGAAAATTGGCTTGAGTAGGAAGTTTTATTGTCCTCTTATTCTTAAAAATATATTTATATTAACATTTTATACAAATATATACCTTTAAGGAGAAATACCTTTTTATTTTCCTATATATCTTTTATTTCTAAATAAAATACTAAGATTTTCATAATATGGTCACAATCTCCAAGTAACTCTTCTTTAAAATTGTTTCACATAATCTTTATTTATACTTTCCATTAATTTCACTCTGAAGCAAATTGCCACCTCTAATATTTGAGAAATTTAACACTGATACAATTTTGAGGTATAAAATAAAAATTATTTATTTTTGAAACTTTGGAAGAAATTATGTTTAAGAATACCAATGGACAAATTTGTTTACCATTTTTTTCTGACTTTAGGTTAAAAATTAACTGTTTCTTTTTATTTCAAAGTGTTATAAACTTTACATTTTTCTCCTTATGCCTTTTAAGAAAATAATGTAGTTTGAATAGTTTTTACAAACTTTTTTCCATCTCAAGACAATTTTATTCTCTGATATATATCATATATCTCTCTTTAGAGAGCTCTTTATCCCATTATTGAAGCAACTCATCTAAATCATATCCCTACATGGATGAAGCCCTTTAAATTTAAAGTGCAGTCCCTTAATTATAGTTCCTCTCAATCTCTAGAACCAGGACACCCAAAGGACCTGTTATCTGCATAGGATAACTGCCATAGACATTCTAGTTTAAAAAAGGGGGATGCAACAAGCAGTCGCTTGTCCATAAGAATTTCAAAATCTATCCAAATGTTGGAAGCTCCTTGTTTATGTCTCAAGGCCCAGGACTAATTTCTCTTTGCAGTCATGTCTGCTCTCTGGACACTTGGTGCACCTTATGTGACATCTTCACCCTGTGTGTCATGTTTGCTTTTGCATGAAAGGCATTACTCTTTTGCAACTAAACAAATATAGCCTGCTTCCTGCAAATAGAATTAGGGAGGTCCATAGGCCTTTTCTCATTTGGTGTTTTTTTTAAATTTTAGCATCATGTGCTGTCTTAGAGAGACTGAAGATTTTTTAAACAATTAAGTTCTGCCTCTTTTTAAGTCTTTCTTTCAATTTACCTCTTTTCTGTTGTATTTCATTATTAGCAGCAGGAAAAAAACAGGCTGTACCTTCAAAATTTTTTAGACATTTCTTTAGGGAGGTCACCTGATTCATTAAGCACATTTTCTACTTTCTATACTATCCATTTTAGTGTGCTAATCTTTTTACCACTAAATAACAAGGATTCCCCTTCTTCTAATTTTCAAAGAGATGTTGCTCACTTTCCTGTTTGCCCTCACCCACAACACACTCAAAAGTCCCAAATTCTACAAACAGCACATTCAAGGCACTTTAAGTTTTCACTAACACTGTCCTCAAAGTCGACTGCTCAATTTCAAAATTATTCCCATATTTTGTGTTTTTGTAATGGCAATCTCCACATTCAGGCAACAAAATCTGTGTTAGCAATCTATTGCTGCCTAGTAAATTACTCCAAAACTTAGTGGTTGAAAACAGCAAACATTTATTATTTCACAGTTTCTATCAGTGAGGAAGCCAGGCAGATTTTCAGGGTGTTTCTGCCTGATGGTGTCTGAAAAAACTGCAATCAATGTATCAGCTGGAACTGCAGTTGTCTCCTATTTCTGCTAGGGTAGGAATCACTTCCAAGTTCACTCTTGTGATTTTTGGCATGCCTCAGAAAATCTACTCCTAGACATTTATGTGGACCTTTCTAGAGGGCTGCCTCAGGACATGTCAGCTGGTTTCCCTTTGACTGGGCAATCCGAGACAGAGTAAGAAAGTGCTAAAGATAAAGGCTACAGTCTTTTTGTGACATCTCTTCACTTCTGCTATATTGTTTTCACTAGAAATGAGTCAATAAGTCCCACCCACATTCAAGGGTAGGCTATTACACAGGGTTTGAATACCTGCAGACGGAGAGCACTGGGAGGCCGTTGAGGTGGGGACATCTTCAAGGCTGCATACTGACATAGTTTTGTATGGATACATACCAGTAGTGATTTGGAATTGTCCACAATATTGAGTTAAATATTGCCCCCAATTGCAGGCTTTTTACAAAAGGTCTTATACTTCATGTTTTAAAGGACAAATCACAAACTTTGAATAGATGGAAAATGTCCTCAGTGTATCTTTTAAGTTATAATTTAGCTGATTCTCATTAGATCTAGGGAAGTTACCTTTTTTTTTTTTTTTCGTACTTCCTAGCTCTTGTTTTGTATATGTATGCACTGTGAAAGAGAAGACTGCTACTTAAAACATTATGATTTTGTTAAATAATTTTTTTTATTGCTTTTCCAATACAGGAATTTCCATGAGGCTTGGCTTAGGCTCTCAAGCTGCCGCATCTTTTCACATAGTGTCTTCACAATGTTTATATTTATACACTAAAGGTTCTTGATGTATAAAGAGTTAGGTCACTCTACCCACAGTTCAGAGACAATATCCTGTATCAGGCAGGGTCCAGTAAACAAAACAACAAAACAAAACAGATTTAATACAGGCAGCTGTTTTCATAAGTGTCGTTTAAAAAAGAGGATGGAAGGGTTGTTAATGGAACCCAGAGAAACAAAGCTGCATAAAGTTCCCACCACCCTTTGGACAGGGAAATCAAAGGGAAGAGGTGACATTACGTGAACCTAGTATAGGGCACATCCTGTAGCTGATGCTCAGACCTCTGGGGTGGGGCTCTGGTTTGATGGTGCTCATAGTGTGGAGGAAAGGTGGATGCAATTTGGTGATTCTGAAACTCTACCTCCTGAGTGCATTTTTCTGGGCTGTTATTCATACCCCAGTGTGCAGCTAGATGTATCAAAAGGAGCTGGGTTCTGAGCTTGTCTGTCCTAACTGGAGAGATGTCAACTGGACCAGGGAGCTGGATGCTCTTCTCATTTCCAGCTTTCTAATCTTCCACACCAGTGACTACCACTAGGAGAGATTAACTCTCAGCTGGTGAAGGAGTTGGCTCAATATAGTCTGTAGATTTCCATCCACAGCACCACTGAGAGGATATAGGGTAAACTTGAAACTGAGAGACTCAAGGTAAGTAAGTGCCCCCTAAGAGAATGCTGTAATGTGTTTAGGTTACTAAAGAGCTGACACCATATGAAGTTCTGTGAGTTCTTAAAAATGTCACACATATTTATTTTCAGGTTGATATTAAGAGCCTTGATTCATGTAGGTACTGACTGATAACAGCAAAATTGTCACTTCCCACTAAGCAGGTGCTGAAAAAAATTGGCATGCAAGATTTTTATGAGATTAATGTAGGTAATGGGGAGGGAGAGGAAGGATTGAGGAGAGCGGTTCTCAAATTTCAGCATCCATCAGAATCACCCAGAAATTGCTAATACCCACTCCCAGTATATCTGATTCAGTAGTTCTGAGATAGGCCGAGAATTCGCATTTTTAAAAATATCCCAGTTGCTGCTGCTGTTGGTAGTATGGGCTTTGAGTAGAAGAATACTCAACCTGTAATGCGGGCTCAAGAAGAGCCTTGGCCAACCTGGCAGGGAGCTCTTGGGAGACTGTTGCCCATCCGATGATACTCTGCTGGGCTAAAAGAATCAGGCCCCTGTCCCCTCATCTCTCTCAGTCACTGGATACTGGTTGCCCTGAGAAGGGCGTGAAGCTCGGGGAGGCCAGCTCTCTGTGGCTGAGGCAGGCTCTGAAGTATGAGCTAGAGGCTGTCTGCTGATCTTCCTCTCCACTGGGAGGCAGTAAGCCTTCCTGGTGGGAGATCTGGGGTCTATCTCTACATCTTCCGAAAATTTGGAAGTAAAGTTTCTTCATTATGGACCACTGTTTTTTTGTTTAGTTTTGTTTTTAATTTCAAATAAATTAATGTAGTATCCAATATTCAAATAAAATACGAAATACAGCACAACCAATTCCCTACACAATCATAAAACACAATGAAAAGAAAAATATGCTTATAAAATGAATGTGATATCTGTGTTCTCATATTGTTATGAAATAATTGTGCAATAAATCTATAAAACAAATCTATTTTACAAAAATAATACAGGATACAATTAAAGTTGTTAGAGCTCTTCTGAAAGATATAGACATAAAGTCCAGGTATAATGAATAAAATTTATGATTTAATTACGCAAAATATTCATTTTCTTGTTTGTAAACATAAAATACGTTCAAACCATGGTTGGTCTAATTATGAATTCATACTGAAACCAAAATAAACTCATTGAGTTATAACATATTTCAACATTAATATTAAAGTACATTTAAATACACTATCTTCAAATCAATTTCTTAAATCTACATTATTTTAAAGCATTAAAATTTTATGTTTATATATATATATCCAGAACCACAAATACATTTTTTATTCAGACGATAACTAGCAGGAGATTTTTATTCTGAGAAATGAATCAACTATGTACCATATAACATTATCTTTTCTATTCTAAAATCTAATGTTTTTAACTGAATGAGTTAGATTTTTGTTTGCTTCGTCTTGCAAATCCCATTGTTGCTGAGTATACCACTCAGGTGATATTTCATAATAGTCTTTCTGAGCTATTTGTTTCCAACTCCAGGACTTAGTAATAAGCTTGTTCAAACTTTGCAGTAAAAACTCTGATGGCCAGATTGAAAGACGCAAAGCCTAAAATAATTATAAAAATGGCTGAAATAGGTGATAATGTTTAAGGAAACGTATTATCCAAAAATGTCCTATTCTTCATGATAGTCACTTTAAGGACTAAAAGTGACTCCATAAAGAAATAGAGTAAAACTTCACCTAAGGGATGATGTATTTTAAACACAGTGGAACATATAAGGGTTCTTGCTAAAATATTAAAAAACAGCGAAGAGACACAAGGAGACTTTGGGAGATACTGGATATGTCTGTTACCTTGGTTGTGGTGATGGTATCATGATGTTTGCTTATGTCCAGACTCATCAAATGGTATACATTAAATATATAGCGTTCTTTGTATGTCAATCATATCTCAGCTAAGGTTTTAAAAAAAACTAATATACCAAATAAAAGTATTTAATGATAACCTACATTGCTATATTTATAATTGTATATACCAGATTATAAACTGTTTTTAGGAATTTAAGAGAAGGTAGATTATTAAATTTATAAACTGAGTAAATTGAGCACTAAAGAAAATAGAAGCTATCATAAAGGTTCTTTACCAAATACAGAAGCCACATTTTCCCCCATACCAAAATCTCCAATAACGAATATGTAGAGGGCATGACAAAATAAACAAACACACACCTGCAGATGAAAAGTGATTTTTTTTGTGTGTGTGTGTCTATAAATGGTTTATTTTTCCTCACATGCCCTCCCCAACCCCTTTTCTGGATAGCAGGTAAAGGAAAAGGAAAATTAACAGAAATGCTAGATTTAGTATAGAAAATAAATAACTTCAAGGATATTTCAAGGAAACATTCAGTCTCTAGGTAAAAATACTCACTCTCTCAGGCTTCTCAGACTTCATCTACAAATGGAGAGAGGTGTTTGAAAGTATGGCTTCTGGAATCTCTTATTAGGATGTGGAGTCAGGATGTTTCAGGTCCTCTGGTCACTCTTTGCCCAGATAGACTTTGCAGCCAAAGTCACTGCTCAGCTCAAATACTTCATGATTTCCATCCCACAAATATGGCCTTGTTGTTCTTGGGACATAGTAAGAATGCCCTGAAATGTATTATATTGACATTCCAAGAGTTAACTCTTTGGCAAAGTAATCTTTCAGCAGAGACCTGAAAGAAGAGAAGGGAAAAAGCCACAGACTGTATTTGATAGAAGGAACTTGTAATGTCAAGTACATTTCAGTGCATTCTTAATTTCTCCAACAACAACAAGGCCATATTGGTGGGTTGGAAACCATGAAATATTTAAACGGAGCAGTGAATTGCTTTGTACACCTGAAACCAATTAAAAAATAAAAAAAATAAAAAAAAGTTCTTCTTGGACTATTTTACATAGAACAGTCCTCTCTGCATTGTTACTCTCTAGCTGTTACTTCGCCTTAATCTTCTTGATAGCATTTATATAGCCCCAGAATGCAACTGTAAACTAGGGACTGTGTCTATTTGGTTTACTATGTATCCCTAGTGTTTAAAAGAGTGACTGGAAAGTATTAGGTACTCAATACTTATTTCTTATGTGAATAATATATTTACAGCTAACTTCAAAGAGATATTAACCTAGGCACTAGGTTTTATGTTAAGTGGTTTAAACATATGACACATAATTATGCCAAAAATCCCATGCTGTAGAGCGAAGTGACCAGTTTTTAGTAGCAGAGAGGGGATTTGACCTTACGCAGTTTGATATCATGATATCAGAGACTACACTATTACTCATCATATCAAATTCCCACCCTGAGAAATGTCTCTTAGTATTTAAAGTAAAACATTGCTTTCTCTTCTTTGAGCTTTTGATGTTCTTCATTCTTTTAAGTGAATAGTGCAAATGCAATTGACATTTATTTTTACCCAGGCTGAGAGACAGTTTCGTTTGTTCTCCAATTATTAACTTTATCAATGCCTTAGAATATATGCTCTTTCCAACTTTTTATTCCAAGTTTTTTTTGTTTTGTTTTGTTTTTCTCCAGGAAAAATACGGTGAATTAAAAACTTAGAATTTGCCTTTAGGATCTTGAATCTGCTGATCTGTGTTACGCCTTATTTGTAATTTGCATTGCATTCACTGTCCTCTGAGGAACGCCAGGCTTTGATTTTTCCTCTTTAGTGTTTTATAGTATGTTCATGCTTATTGCACTTAACAATACTGTGCTTTGTGACACTTTTCCTACTTTACTATGTAATTTTAATTCTAATTATACATGACATGTTAGTGTTACTTTCAATTCCATGTATAAACTCTAGTTTTCAGAAAACAATGCAATATATATATATATATATATATATATATATATATATATATATATATATACACATATATACTTGGGGGCTGTATTCAAAAGCTGACAGTATAATTTGGTCAAAAAATTCTGTGTTAATGTTTTACTGCTTTTTCACTGAGAGTCTGAATATACAAATGGACGTTAGCCAGACCATATATAGAAATCAAATTCTGACTCTCAACCTGCAGCAAGCAGTTCAGCGAGAGCCTCAGTAGCCATTGACCCAAACCAGCCAGGACTTGATCAATAACTGACAGTTTACCCCCATTTTTGCCCGTGCTTTGAACCAGCTAGAGAAAGCCACATATGCACTCCTAACTAATCATATAGGATGCCCTGCCTCCATTTAGCCCACTTACAGCTTCTCCAGGGCAACAGCATCCAATCAGAGGATACTTGAAGCTCCTTTTTCCATGTAAAACTTTCCCATTCATCTGCCTGCCTTTGAGTCTGTGCCAAACAAGAAGTTGATGGCTGACTGCCTTTTTATAGCCTAGCTCTGAACAAACAGCTCTTAATCATTCTCACTTGGGTCATCTTCCTATATTTCCAGTTTCTTTATTAGTCCACTGATAAATTTATTTTCATTTGTCCATATTATAACTAATATATTAAAAATGTAGACTTCTACTTATTTATGCATTGTATTCATGAACACCCATTTTGAGAGTTTAAGTTTGGATGGAGTGACAGTCAGAGACACAGCTCCACCCCCCCCCCCCCACTCCTGGGCTAGCCGAGCTCATATGCTATCAGCATTCCTAGCCCAGGGACCTCACTTCAGAGACCACAGCAGCTGAAACCTTACGAAGAAATTTTCTCCACTCTGACTCAGTACTTTCTCACTCCCAGCAAACCCCTGCCCCTCTTCCTGTCCACCTGGGTCAATAAAAGGCAGGAAGTTCTTTTTTTTTCTTCTCCCCAGGATCCTCAGCCATGAGATGATTCTCCCCACTGCCCTGCACATCATCTCCCAGTACCATTCCATGGGGATAATGGAACATTGACAAGCCTGGGATTTTCTTTTTCTTTTCCTCTGGCCTGTACTATCATAGTTTTATGTGTGGAATTATTTCCCTGCTGTGGGCACAGAGCCCCAGAAAGCAGTTTCCAGGCTCTCGGCCTCACATAGAAAGGTGTTGGATCAGGTAGTAAATGGCCATCAACTGTGATTGGATGGCCATCAGCTGTGGCTCCTTGGCCGTCAGCTGTAACTAGTGAGCCATTGGCCACTAATACAACTGCTGTGGCTACGCTAGCAGGAAAATGGGGGCTAGCAAGAAGATGGTGGCTGAGCTAGCAAGAGCGGATTGCAGAAAGGCGGATGCCGCCAACAAGAGTATAGTGGTATGACTCCCTTATCTACGGCTCCGTGGGTGTTCCTTTTTGGCCGCACCCTATCCTGCGTTCTTACATGGGGAGCGGGAGCAGAGACCCCGCCGGACGCCCCCCACAACACCTGCACAACTCATATGTTGAAGTCTTAACGCCCAGTATCTCAGAATATGACTGTATTTGGAAATACAAGCTTTAAAGAGGTAATGAAGGTGAAATAAGGTCCTGGAATAGGCCCTAATCCAATATGACTGGTGTCCTCTTAAGAAGAGGAATTTAGGACAGAGACACACAGAGGGCAGAGCATGTGAAGACATAGGGAGAAGATGCTCATTTACAGCCCAGGAGAGGGGCCTCAGAAGGAACAGCCCTGCTGACACCTGATCTCAACTTCTAACCTCCAGAACTGTGAGTTTAAACCACCCACACTATATGGTACTTTTTATGGCAGTCATAAACTAGTACACAGGTTAAGTGAGGAAAAGCTTGATTTTTGCATTTGATTTGGCTCATTGTCCTAATTTACCACCTTGATACCTGGCACCTCAACAGTTTTTGTCTTCATTGTATAAATGTTGTCTTTTGAAGAACAATTTTTTATGAAGTCCCAATTTATATATTTTTTCTTCAATGTTCATGTTTTGTTTAGCTTATCTAAAAAAAAAATATTTGCAAGTTCACAAACTTGTGTTTTTCAAGAAATTTTATAGATTTGGTTGAACATTTAGGTGCGTGTTTCATTTTGAGTTAATTTTTATGCATGGCCTAAGAAAAGGGAAAATGCTCAATCTTTATGCATACAGATTAAATTTAATTGCTTTGGCATCTGTCAAAAACAAATTGACCTTGTATATGTGGGCTTATTCTGGATGCTCCATTTTGTTACATTGATCTATACGTCTATCTTTTCACTAATACCAAACAGTTTTGTTTTTTGTAACTTTATATATTATATATAATATATAACAAAACAAGTAATACACATATATTTCATAAAATACTTATACAATTTATATTTAAAGAACTATAAAAATAACTGTTTAAAAGAAAAACTAGCAAGAAAAGTAGCATCGTTTTATTATTTTGAAAATATCTTTTATGTTTTGTTTAACAGAAGAGAGCTTATTTGGTTTGTTGTAATATCACCTATCATGTGATCTGGTATATTCATAAAGCATGAAAACGGCAAACTTGTATATTATTATTATTATTATTATTATTATAAATTTTGACCTCACTGTTCATTTCATGAGATACAGAAGATCAATAAGCAGCCTTTTAAGTTACCTATTAATTTGTTATAATCATTTATTGTACCATTTGACAGCTACAGAAAAATTCTCTAATGTGTCTTCAGTGTCAGACCTTTGGGGGTATAAAAATTCTGATCAGTATTATCTGGTGAGCATTTAACAGCTCAAGCAAGTTGACAGAATGTGAACATACCTAGAATACAGAATTTCTCCACAAATTATATATATAATAATTGGGTTTTTATGTGCAGAAATGTATTTCAGGCTATACTACAAAAGGATAGAGGATGAAATATTGATGATAACATACAAGTTCATCGGAAATTCTTTTGTAATCATCTCCTTTCTTCACTAATTTTATTTTTTAAGCTTTTGTTCTTTTCTGTCCTATCATTAGTTTATTTCCCAAACTTGGTATGTAAATGTTATGATACTGACTTTATTTTGACAGTTATTCTGTGAACCTTACCCTTTTCACAGTCTACCATGCACAAAGATTGCAAATGAATAGATATGTAGCATTAGGCTATTTATTATAGACCTTTCTGAAATTAGTGGTCCTACCTCAAATGAAGCAATAATTTTTTCCATATCTATCTTACATAATTAAATATATTAATATATACAAACCTGTAATTAAACTGTAAGGCGATATACAAATATAAGCTATAAATATTTCAATAAAATGTGAACACAATACTAGTACTTAGTTGCTGTATGTAAATTCAAGACACATACCTGGATCCATGAGTAGATGATACCTTGATCTCTAATATCCAAATATTAGTGTGAGAGTATGATTCCAGGTTGAGAGTTGATACATAGCTGTTGGATAGTTGAGTGGTTTCTCCAGTTGACAATGATATTAGAAAACTAAGTTTAACTATAGATCCTTATAGATTTAGTGTTTGCTAGAAAATACAGTTAGTTTTGAAGACACTTTGGTAATTTTAATTTCGTTACAATAGTCTAATTTGTAATAGTTGATAACCAGAGGGTGTGTGTGTGTGTGCAGGTGTGTGTGTGTGTGTGTGTGTGTGTGTGTGTGTAAAATGAATTACCTGAAAACCACATATTGGACCATTCTGTATTTCCACAACCCCTACCCATTGGAGAAACTTAGTAACCTTTAGAAAAGTAATATAATTTTTATTTTTTCGTATCAATCGTATGGATTTAGTACATTTCTTACTGTTTGTCATTTAAGAGAACCCTGGACCCTGCATACCATGGGAAGTGGAAGTTAATTGCTTTGCAGTAGCTGAATGGACTGCATTCTGTCACTCAACTGATATCAGTGACCAAGTGAAATGAGATAGCTTCTTAGTAGTAAATTCAAAAGGAAAGCTCTTAAATGTTTTCCACAGAAATCTTAGTATGCCCTTGTCAGTATAACATAGCTGGTTTAGTGACAACCTAATTTCCCAGCAGTATTCACTTTAGCCATAGCCATACCAGCTGCCAGGCTCTACCAATAGCTACAGCTTTGATATTAAATAGTGATAGTCATTTTTGTAAAAAAGTAAATTGCTTTATTTATTACTGATGTTGCTTGTCTCATTTATTGAAAACACTATCATAGCAGGAAAATGCAGCTGCTTTCTTTTTCCCTACGTTACAATAAAATAAAAAAACATAAGAGAAATACATTAGAGAGTAAAATAGTTTATTCAGTGTTTTAAAAGGCTGTCAGCAAGTTAGAAATATATAATTTTCAGAATATGAATATATTATTTAAAATAAACCATATTGATAATGATCAATTATTCTAATTATTCTAATTGTGTTGCAGTATTATTTTGAAATTTTATTTCTTTGTTAAGACAAACAAAATACCCATATTTCAAACTTTTAAAGAAAATTGAAACTTGTGAAATTTGGAATCCTTTGTGTAATCACCTACAACAGATGATCAGATGTAAAGGTTTTATAAATATATTGAATTATATCAGAGCCTGGCACATATTAGCAATGGGAAACTTGAAAACACAAAATATAATTGTTCCTGACTTATATGACAAGCCATATCTTTTGTTGGCAAACAAAAATATATGAAATAATTGTTTTCAGACATTGGACAAAAATGCAGTGTAAAGCTGTGAGAACTTTGAGAAAAGAGAAACAAGGTGAGTCCTGTGAATTTTGCCAAATTATTACCTGGAAACACTTTTCTCACTGCAGGGCAAGAAGGGTTTCTGAGTGTGGAGTGGGAGTAGGTGAGATTTTCACCTCTTATGTTTTTATGGAACACCTGCACAAGACTCATAGTAGAGTATTTCTGGCCTGTGAAGAAACATTTAGGCACTGTTCGAAATTATGGGGCTGAGCATATTTGATTTGAGTGCAAATATCCATGTTATACAAGTTTTAATTTATTAATTTTAGGAAACATTGACTAAAACCATCAACATGTTATATCACAAAATAACTGCTATTTAGAATAATCAGTTGTAAACCAGATTTTAAATTTAACAATCTTTGACCTTGGATAAGTCTATTAACTTTTCTGGATCTCAGTTTTCTCATGTGTAAAATGAAATGCTAAACAAGATCAGTAGTTGATAATAATTGAAAGTAATAAGAAGAGTTAGAGTATCACCGACATGTGTCAGTAGTTTTTCACCACATCTGTATGAAATAAGGATTCTTAGTATCTCATTTTACAGTGAGAGTAAGTAACCTAAGATAAAATAGCTAGTAGATGATAAAGTGAATATGTACCCAGGTTATGTTTGTTTCCCAACTCTGTTATTATTCACCACATTATGATGCTTAAATGTGGATTAACCAAAAACCATATGTTTGGACATGCACTTCATAATAAAAGGAATACACAATAGATGATTAATGTAAATAACAAAAAAGGAAGGTCAATGTAATTATACCAAATATTTACAAAACCAAATTCTAAAAACAGACAGTCTGATCTCTTGGGCCAAGATATTTTGATAGTCTAATAAACTTTAGTTATGATGATGCTACTTTGCCCATTAAGAACAAGTTTTGGTTTTAGTGGAACTGATTTAGGCAACTGGATTATAATTTACTTAAACTCATACATTGAAAATTAACCATGTTTTAATTTTTTCTATTTAGATTTGTAGCACAATACACATCTTTGTTCCAAAATTCTTATATACATTTATTTAATCAAATGTTTGTGTTATAATTCATCAAAAAAATCCATTGAAAGTGTAAAAGTATACTTTCTATGAAGTATAAAATTCTATAAAGCCTGAGCGATAATATACCTGTAGAATCATTACCACAATTAAGAAAAAGACCATATCCAACATACCAAAAAATATTCCTTATGCACTGCTGCAGCCCATCCCTTCATCTGCCCCTGACTACACACGATCACTGTTCTGCCCCTTGTTTCCATTTTCTGGCAGTTTATATAAGTGGAATCCTATACTTTTTGGTGTTTATTTCATTTCACAGAAGAAAATTATCTTTAGATTCATCGATGTTGTTGCATGTATCAGCAGTTTGCTTTCTTTTTATCGTAGAGTCGTATTCCATTGTGTATACCATCATTTTTAACCTATTTTCCTGCTGAACATCTTATGTGCTTATAGCCATCCATGAATTTCTTTTTGTAAAGCGTCTGTTAAAATATTTTTCCTACTGAACTAGCAGTTGGATCAAGAATAGGAAAAGGAGCCAGGGGTGAGTTTGCTGTGAGTGGGAAAGTAGGAAGTAGCAGGGCAACTTAGCTGAGAGATTTGGGGACTGAGGGCTTAATATGATTAAGAAAATATTGAATCCCCAAATTAACACCTGTTGGCCAGGAAAACCCCAAAATAAAATGTGGTTTTTGTTTAGGGTTTAGTTAATTGTCTTAGCAGGGACTGAGATGTCTGCACAAGACGGGTTACTTGGTGTGGTCAGGAGCCCCAGAACTGCTGCAAATAGAAGCCATCGTGTGCCAGGCCCCAGGGTCAGCTTTACATGAATTGTATCATTTAGCCCTCACAAAGCCCCATGTGTAAGGAATGATGGCTAGTATCCCATTTTACACAAGGGGAAACTGAACACAGATATTAAGTAACTTGCCAAGCTCATAGAGGGTTGGGATTCACACGCCAACTCCAGCACAGGGTGTTTGGGACCATGCTTCTAAGCACTGTGCAATCCAACCTCCTTAGCAACTCAGAAAGAGAGGTTGGTAATGGTGCACTCGGGTAATAGTTACCTATGCCCTGTCTTAGGCCTGATATACATCAGGGTTGCTGAACGTGCGTTTCCTACTTCAGCATGGCGGGTGGAAATATGGTATTCTGGTATGTTCGTGGGGAAGAGGGCAGAGACTTGGTGAAGGATGGAATGTGGACTGGTGAGGTGTGTGTAGCACACGCAGACATGCATCCACACTCACCCACTCACTATCTGCAAGATGTGCCAGGCCAGTTGGCAGAGATGGTCCTGCTTCTCCTTACACACACCTATTTCTTCTTTCTCAATCTCACTCTGCCCAATTCCTTGGTTAACACACTGTTTCCTCCCCCATCCTCATCCAACTCACTCCCCAAATCCTGACCACCCAGTTAGAGCATATTCTTTCCTACTACCTGTATATCCAGATTTCCAGTTGTAACTTGGATCTTCATTACTCCTTGTTCTTTGAAAGCTGCAGACACAGAGGCTTGCTACTTACTTATTATATCCTTATGCTTAAAATCCTGGCTGAAATTAATAGGAGTGAAATTAAACCACAATAGAAAAATGCTGAATAAAAGTAGCACTCCTTTTTTAAAAACTTCATAAGCTTTAGTTCATTCTGACTTCTGGAAATTCCTTCCCATGAATCGTGTATATTTTCTGAGCTTAACACTTCAGTCATTGCGATCATTTTACATTTGTACCTCTTCCAACTGGGTTTTTACCACTCGGATATCAAATTTGTTATGTAACAACATTGACAGCTAATAAATTAAGCTCCTTTCTTGCCATTTTCTTGAGCAGGGCTGGCAGAAGCAAGGCCTCATGGATTTGGGAGGAATTTATTTTGAGGCTGATCCTCTACTTGGGCTGTTATGTCAGGCTTCCATGCCAGAGCTGCACTGCTCCTAATGAGAGGATGGGTCAGAGACAGCATGATATGGGTCCATAAGCTCGTCTCTGAAACCCTTTGAGCTGACGTAATTCAGAAAATTTTAGATTTCAGAGAAGAAAAATAAATAAAATAAAATATTTTGCTTACTTCTAAAGAAATCTTTTCTTACACTAAATGGCAAACAATTTCTATATTTCTTCCCAGAAATTTTACAGTTTTAGCTTTTACATTTAGATGTATCATCCTTTTAGAGTAAATTTTTGTGTACTGCGTGAGGTAAGAGTTGATTTTCATTTTCTTTCCTTTTTTTTTTCTTTTTCTTTTTTTTTCCCCCTATGGATATCCATAGGAAATAAATTTAAGTACAAATTCTATGATATCAGTTCACCTTTTTTTTTTCTCTGTTGATGTCTACTGGCTTCACCAAACATCTAACTAGTATTCAACCATAGTGGTGGCAAAAGTAGCTCCAAATAAAGAAGGTCCCATTTTTTATGTTCTTTTATACTTTTAACCCCTGAATATAATACATTGGCTAGTCTCCAAATACAATAAAATATTCTTATGGCCTTGTGTTTGGATCTTTTTTCTTTGGTTTTGTTCTGTGTGTTTACAAAACTGTGTGGTGGGTAGTAGAAGGTGGTGCGTTCTCACAGTCCTTTCATCTCTAATCAAGTTAGTCAATGAGGTTTCCCAGAACTACTTCAAGCAATATTACAATATTTTAGAAATGGGAATTGCTAGTTGGCCATTGTTTAAGTCCTTGCTTGTATTCATTTAAGGTTATGTTAGGAGGTTGTCACCAGTGTTTAGTTTCAGCACATGTTTAGATTTTCTATAAGTAAAATTTTTTTGGCTATTTTGTAAAGTGTCAGTAGGTAAGGGAAGAAGAAAGGTAGTAGGCACTTGGTCTTCTGCTGCCATCTCTCTATCTCTAGATTTGGGGTATTCTTTCTTATCGATAAAATTATTCATAAAAAACTTTCAAATCTTTCTTAACATATTTTCCTAGTGTTTAATATTTAGCACTATAAAAAGTCTTATAAATACTCTTTGTGAAAGGCTCCACTTCCTCCTATGTTTTATTTTTTTAACTAATAATTTCTTTAATGGATGTATATGCATTATTACACAGCTTTATGGTATACATTTTTTTGAATTAAAGTTTATTGGGGTGATGGTGGTTAGTAAAGTCACATAGGTTTCAGGTATACAATTCTGTAATACATCATCTATATATCACATTGTGTGTTCATCATCCAGAGTCAGTTCTCCTTCCATCACCATATATTTGATCCCATTTACCCTCCTCTACCACTCCCTTCCGTCTTACTTTCTGGTAACCACTAAACTATTGTCTGTGTCTATGAGTTTTCGTTTCTTTATTTATTTGTCTTGTTCCTTTGTTGTTTTCAGTTTTATATCCCACATATCAGTAAAATAATATGGTTCTCGACTTTTTCTATCTGATTTATTTCGCTTAGCATAATAATTTCAAGATCCATCCATGTGGATGGCACTATTTCATCCTTTCTTATGGCAGAATAGTATTCCTTTGTGTATATAAACCACATCTTCTTTATCCAATCATAAATCAAAGGACACTTTGATTGTTTCCATGTCTTGGCCACCGTGAATAAAGCTGCAGTGAACATCGGAGCACATATATCTTTACGGATAAATGTTTTCAGATTTTTTTGGGTAGATACCCAGGAGAGGAATTGCTGGGTCATATGGTAATTCTTTTCTTAATTTTTTGAGGAATCTTCACACTGCCTTCCATAGCAGCTACACCAATGTGCATTGCCACCAATAGTGTATGAGGGTTCTTTTTTCTCCACAGCCTCTCCAACACTTGTTACTATTTGTCTTGTTAATGATCGCCATTCTGACTGGGGTGAGGTGATACCTCATTTTGGTTTTTATTTGAATTTTTCTGAAGATTAGTGATGTTGAGCATTTTTTCATATGTCTATTGGCCATTTGTATGTCTTCTTTGGAGAAATGTCTATTCAGGTCCTCTGTCCATTTTTTAATTGAATTGTTTATTTTTTGTTGAATTGTATGAGTTGCTTATATATTTTGGGTATTAGCCCCTTATTGGAGGCATTGTTTGTAAAAATCTTCTCCCATTTGGTTATGGTGGCCAAGACATGGAAACAACCAAAGTGTCCTTTGATAGATGATTGGATAAAGAAGATACGGTACATATACACAATGGACTACTGTTCTGCCATAAGAAAAGATGAAATAATGCCATTTGCAACAACATGGATGGATATTGAAATTATTGTTCTAAGCAAAATAAGTCAGATAGAAAAAGTCGAGAACCATATGATTTCACTGATGTAGTATATAAAACTGAAGACATTTGTATTTTTATTTTCTACAAATTGATTTATGTAATTCCTTCGGAACTGAAAGTTCAATAATTTACAAATGGTATGATTTGGTACATTTAGATTTGTTTTTCATCTTTCTTTCATGCTCTGCTTACATTAGCCGTACCGCTTATTACACAGTATTATGATTGCTATCAGTTAATACGTATTTCCTTGTGTATTATATTGAGCCAAAGGCTGCACGATGTTTTACTTATTCTTGTATTCCCTACCGTGCACAGTGTGTGAGACATAGTAGAAGCTTAGTAAATATTTGATGCAGTCCACTTCATGGTATTCAAAAGCATCAGAATATAAATCTAAAACCCAGTGTGGAATATAATTTAGCTTTTGAGATTATTGGCTTAGCACTTGTAGTTTGCATATATCAAGGTGAAAAGTCATGTCTGTCTTGTCCAATCATTTGTCTCCCTTACCTCTGATCTTTCTGGGTACAAGTGGCGTTATTCCCTAAGGAAGCCACTGTGCCCACTGGGAGCCGTTTATCCTACCAACATACCATCTTTACATATTACTGGGTAAAAAGTACTAGTTAACTTTTCCAAAAACCCAATTTAACTGATATGAGCACTTCTTTAGTATATTTATTATTATTTTTTTTTTATCTCCAGAACTCTTAGTGTGTCTCCAAATTTAAGGTTTTATCTCACATAAAATTATCAAAAGACTTTCCTGACATATGTCCCTCAGGTGTCATAACTGCCTTTGACAATAAATAGTATAGCTGTTAACTTTGATCCTAAAGCAAGCTGGGTGCCTTAGATGAACCCTCATTTCTCTTTTCATATGATTTGTTGGATTGTTTTGGTATTAACTGTTTCATCTTCCCCAAAGCACCTCTCTGCTATGACTTTCTTGATTCTTCAGTAAGAATTTTTGAAGTAAGGTTTTTCTTAAAAATTCCAAGTGTGGTGATTTTTTTCCATCACACTAATGATTGTAGTTGTCATATGTACTATTACAAAATAATCTCCCTCACAAAAATATATTTCACTATGATTTCCAACTTTTGAAACTTAAATTAAATAGCATTTTTTAATTAAATAACATTAAGTACTATAACATTGACATGTTTAATTGAGAGCACAATATTGGGAAAATTTTAATTTATTTTTGAGAACTTCATATGATCCATTTAATTTATAATATAGCAATATTTAAACCAATTTTCTTTTCCAGTAAAGGCTATGACATTAAAATGATAAAAAACGATCTATTAAATTTGGGAAGGATTAGTGGTTTGTGATCTCTAATTTCCTTATGGTTAATAATTACTTTGAACATCAGTGATCTAAATGCACCAACTAAAAGACAATGATCATTAGACTGGGTCAAAAGAAACTCAACTATCTGTTGTTTACAGTAGCTCCATTTAATATAAAGACACAGATAGATTAAAGGTAAATGGATGGAAAAAATGTACCAGGCTAACATTAATCAAAAGAAAGCAGGCGTAGCTATATTAATTTTAGATAGAGCTGACTTCAACGCAAGGAAAACTATCAGAGATAAGGAAGGGCATTATATAATGATAAAGGAGTCAATTCTCTCAGAAAATACAACAATTCTTAACATGTATGCCGCTAATAACAGAGTGACGAACTACATGAGGAAAAGACTAATAAAAATTGCAAGGAGAAATCCACTATCATAATTTGAGACTTCAATATCCCTTTATTATAAATGGACAGATTTAGCAGGCAGAACATTAAAAAAGACAATGAAATGGATATAACCGACATCTATACACTACTTCACCCAACAACAACAGAATATTCATATTTAACAAATTTATGGGTCCAAAATTTTCCTAGTACAGGGGTCAGCAAACTACCACCCATGGGATAAATCTGGCCAGCCATCACTTTTAACAAGCCTTCAAACTAAGAATCATTTTACAGTTTTTCAATCACTAAAAACAATCGATAGAATAATATTTTGTGATGTGAAAATTAAATACAGTTCAAATCCCACAGTTCATATATAAATTTTCATTTACTCACAGCAACATTCATTTGTTCATATATTGTCTACAGCTGCTTCTGTGCAAACAAACAAACAAACAAACAAACAAACAAACAAAAAACTGGCTCAATGGAAGAGTTTTGACAGATATTACATGCCCTGCAAACCTAGGGTGTTTTACTATGGAGCCCTTCGCATAAAAAGGCTGCCAAACTCTGTGTTAGCTCAACACAAACAGAATCAACAACCTGAGAGATTGTACTAATGCCTTATGGATATAAAAGGCATTTTTCTGAATCAATAGCTCAAAGACTGTTACTTCTAGAAATTTCAGCTACAACAGATTTTTGTCAGGTAATATGCACTTTTAAAAAAATTCAGTCTTTGATACTTTTAGCATCCTTTTTACTAGGTTAGCCAAACATGCACAAAGTTTCATTTAACACATGATATCTAGTACAGAACCTTTCCTGGATTAAGGTTTTTTTTTCTGGAACTTAAATTTATCAATAAGTTAAACCACTTTTTTTCATAATTTTGACAACTTCAAGAATTAAATGTGCACTTGATGTTTCTTCCTCCACTTGAGTGGTAGAAAATTAGAAATCTACTTTACCATTAAAACACCTCATACAAAGAGTGCATTACTCATATATTACATCTAACTACAGAAGTATGTGAACCAGAGTACCTTAAAATCAGAATGTATTTCACCTGCTGGAAATTTGATAATTTTCTTATCAACATTTGAAAACATGGATAAAAGCTTTGATACAAAATTTTACAGTAAAATCTTCTGTTACGTTAAAAGGCAGCTTAAAATTTTGTGATATCTAAGGCTGGGGAACATCAGTGATTTGGATAACATCTGTGAGGTTACTTTCAACACCACTGTCAATTTATGCACACTGGGAGAATTAGTTCTCTGAAAAAGAGTTTTCCCCCCACCCCACCATAGGACAAAACATTTATTTATTTAATTTTTTATTAAAAATTTTTTAAAATGTTTAATTATAATTGAGATTCAATATTATATTAGTTTCAAGTGTACAGCATAGTGGTTAGACATTTATGTAACTTAAACAAAGTGATCTCCCTGATAAGCCTTGCACCCACCTGAAACAATATATACATAGTTATTAAAATATTATTGGCTATATTCTCTATGCTGTACTTTACATCCCCATGACTATTTTGTAACTGCCAATTTGTACTTATGATCCCTTCACCTTTTTCACCCATCCCCATGATCCTCCTCACATCTGGCAACTATCAGTTTGTTCTGTGTATCTGAGATTGTTTTTCTTTTGTTTACTTATTGTGCTTTTTAGATTCCACATATAAGTGAAATCCTATGGTATTTGTCTTCCTCTGTTTGCCTTATTTTACTTAGCATAACACCCTCTAGGTCCAACCATGTTGTTGCAAATGATACGATTTTTTTTATGGCTGAGTAATATTCCACTGTATATAGGAGGACTGATGACAAGTTTGTAAACTTGTTGCACTGATGTTGCTAATCTTTTTTGATATCAGAGGAATTCTTCATTATGAATTTGTACCAACTGGACAAGCAGTTAACCAAGTTGACTATTTGAAAGTGCTGAAAAGGCTGTGTGAAAAAGTTAGAGGACCTAAAATTTTCACCAACAATTCATGGCTCTTGCATCATGACAATGCACCAGCTCACATGGCACTGTCTTTGAGGGAGTTTTTAGCCAGTAAACAAGTAACTGTATTGGAACACCCTCCCTACTCACTTGATCTGCCCCCCAATGACTTCTTTCTTTACCTGAAGATAAAGGAAATATTGAAAGGAAGACATTTTGATGACATTCAGGATATCATGGGTAATATGATGATGGCTGATGGCCATTTCAGAAAAAGAGTTCCAAAATTGCTTTGAAGGGTGGACTAGGCACTGGTGTCAGTGTATAGCTTCCCAAGGAGAGTACTTCAAGGTGACCGTAGTGGTATTCAGCAATAAGGTATATAGCACTTTTTCTAGGATGAGTTCGTGAACTTAATTGTCAGACCTTGTATGTACCACATCTTCTTTATCCATTCGTCTTTTGATTGGATCATTTAATCCATTTATATTTAAAGTAATTATTGATAGGTACCCTGTTTCTCCCAAAATAAGACCTAGCTGGACAATCAGCTCTAATGCGTTTTTTGGAGCAAAAATTAATATAAGACTGAATCTTATATTATGGTAAAATAAGATCGGGTCTTATATTAATTTTTGCTCCAAAAGAGGCATTAGAGTGATAGACTGGCTAGGTCTTACTTTCAGGGAAACACGGTATGTACCATATGTGCCATGTATAATGAGCTCCCATGTATAATGCACACCCATGTTTTTGGCCCAAAATTTCAGAGAAAAATCTTTCATTTTAATCTAAATTTGTATATGTTTATATTTAGGTACTTGTTTTTTGTATCATAGAGGAACTTTAGCATTTATTTATTATTGTACTTTTAACTCATAAGCATATATAAAAGAATTAAAAACATTTATACAGGTATTGAATTAGTACTACCCATGTATAATGTGCATCCTTATTTTTCCCTCACAAATTTGGGCAAAAAAGTATACATTATACACGGCAAAATACAGTAGTTATTGTCAGTTTATTCATTGTTTTCTCATTGTTTTTTGTAGTTCTTCTGTCTTCCTTTTTTTATTCTCTTGCTCTCTTGTATGTTGATGACTTTCTTTAGTGCTGTATTTGCATTCCCTTCTCTTTGTCATGTAGATTTTGGGTTTGTGGTTACCATGTGCTTCATATATCCCAAGCTATGTTTGTAGCAGACTATTTTAAGTTGATGGTCACTTAAGTTCACTTTTTACTATCAGTACTATTTTTACTCACCCCCTCCATGTTTATGTGTCATTTTTTCGCATCTTTGTGTGTGTGTATGTGTTCATGTATCCATTAATTTACTGTTGTAATTACACATGATCTTCCTATTTTCACCTTTTAACCTTTATACTAGCTTTAGTGTTGGTTGATCCACTGCTTTTATTAGTTATTTGCTTGTTAGTGAGAATTTGTTTTCTTTGTAGTATCTTTTTATTCATATATATTTTTTTCTTTCTTTTTAAAACAGTCCCTTTAACTTTTCTTTTATAATAATATTTTGTTGGTGATGAACTCCTTTAGCTGTTTCTTCTCTGGGGAGCTCTTTACCTCTCCTTCAATGTTAAATGATAGCTTTGCTGGGTAGAGTAATCTTGGTTGTAGGTTCTTGCTTTTTATCACTTTGAATATTTTCTGCTAGTCCCTTCTGCAAAATTTCTGTTTGAGAAATCAGGTGTCAGTTTCATGGGGACTCCTTTGTAGGTAACTAAATGCTTTTCTCTTGCTACTTTTAAGATGTTTATTTTTAATCATTTTATTATGATGTGTCTTGGTGTGGACATCTAGGTTCATCTTGTTTGGGACTCTCTGCACTTCCTGGACTTGAATGTCTATTTCCTTGGCCAGGTTAAGGAGTTTTCAGTCATTATTTCTTCAAATAGGCTTTCAGTTCCTTGCTCCTTCTATTTTCCTTCTGGTACGTTAATGATACAGATGTCGTTAGGCTTGTTCTCACAGAGGTCCCTTAAACTATCCTATTTTTCTTTTTCTTTTTATTGTTATGATTGGGTGTTTTCTGCTACCCTATCTTCCAAATTGCTAATTTGATCCTCTGTTTTATCTGCTATTGGTTCTCTCTAATGTATTTTTTCATTTCAGTTATTGTGTACTTCATTTTTGACTGGTTCTTTTTTATGTTTTCTATCTCCTTTATTTATTTTTTATTTTTATTTTCCTATCTCTTTGTTAAAGTTCTCACTGAGATTGTCTATTCTTCCTGTAAGTTCACTGAACATCCTTATAACCAGTCTGGAGAACTCTTGCCTCCATTTTGTTTCATTCTTTTACTGGAGTTTTGTCCTGTTCTTTCATTTGGACATGTTTCCTTTTCTCCTCATTTTGGCTGCCTCCATGTGTTTGTTTCTGTGCATCATGTAGATCTGCTATGTCTTCCAGTCTTGGCAGAATAACCTTATGTAATAGGTATCCTGTGGGACCCAGTGACACAATCTCCCTGTTCATCTGAGCCATGTGCTCCAAGTCTGCCTCTTGTGTGGGTTGTGTGCCCCATCCTGTTGTAGTTGAGCCTTGGTTGCTGTTGGCACATCAACGGGTAGGATTGACCATCACAATGACAGGCTGTAAGAACTGGCTGTCACTACAGTGGATGAGCAGTTGTGCAGGGGCTGATGCCACAGAGTGGGCTTCACTTTAGGGAGGCTTTAGTGCCTGCCATATCCACTCTTTGGGCCTATATTTCTGGCACTAATTGTGTGAGGGTCTGAAGCTGGTCACTAGGTGTGTTGCTTCTGAGACCTCTTGGGAGGGGCTCTTGTGCAGGCAAAGGTCAGCTGCTGTCTGGCCTGGGGCCACCATGTAGGAACTACAGTGATCTGTGGTACATGACTGTGTTGGGCTTGGAGGCACATTGGAGAGGTTATGCTTGAACCAAGGCTGACTAACCACTGGTGCTGGGTTTGGGGCTACTTAGCAAGAGATACAGCACATACACTGAATTCAGCCGCTACTTGTTTGGGGTCTGTGGACCTTTGAGAAATTTTAGGAAAGTCTGCAGCATGGGTGTAGTCCAGCATCTTATGTGGATTAGTCTCTACAAGATGTTTGGGCCAGTGCATAGATTGGGTAGGTGGAGTCTCAGGGAATCATCAGGGTGGAGCTAAAGGGAACATGGTGTTAGCCAAGTTGATGAGACTCACATTTGGCACCTGTCTGTGCTTGCAGGCTGTGTGGGGGATTGCTCAACAAAGGAACAATGGTACCTGCCAGCACTTTAATCCCAGAGAGAGCTACCCTGCAGCCCTGCCCTGAAGCCAGACAGTTCAGTTTCTCTCCATATGTCCTTGATACTTTCGAGCTGCTCTCCCTTTTCTGGAGCTTTGAACAAGTGCTTTTGAGCAAGTGAGTCTGTGCTGGGGTCCTTTAAGAAGACACCTTGGTGTCCAGCAACCCTCCATATTACCAGACTCAATTCCCAGTGATTTTCACAACCGGATGTTGTGGGTACTACTCTTCCCAGCACTGGTGCTCTGTGCTGGGACACCATTGTGGGGGTAGGGCCTCTTACTCCTCAGGGGGGACTCTGTAGCCGAGATATCTCTCCTGCTTATTAAATGCAGCACATGGGTGTTGAACCCATCTATTTTTCATTTCTGCCTGTCATGCGGGAGACCCTGCTCGCTGCGCCATTTGTCATGCAGGGTGTTATGCAGAGTCTCTGCTCCCGCTCCCCACATAAGAATGCAGGACATGGTGAGGCCAAAAAGGAACACCCACGGAGCCATAAGTAGGGGAGTGTGGGGGCAGAGCCCCAGAAAGTAGTTTACAGGCTCTCGGCCTCACGTGGAGGGGTGCTGGCTCGGGTAGTAGATGGCCATCAGCTGGGCGGCTACGAAGGAGAGCCGAGGAGAGTGGAGGAGAGTGAAAGAGAGTCGTCGGTGGGTTGCAGACAAAACGGACAGCAGGTTGCACGTCCAGTGAACCCAGCCTCCAGTGAGACCGTAGTGGTATGACTCCCCTACCTATGGCTCCATGGGTGTTCCTTTTTGGCCTCACCATATCCTGCGTTCTTGTATGGGGAGCGGGAGCAGAGACCCCGCAGGCCTCCCTGCACGACAGGGAGTCATACCACTATATTCTCACTGGTGGCTGGGTTAGAGAAACAGGAAACAGGAGCCACACAATTCTCAACCCTCATTGCGCCGCTTGCAGGCTCAGCCACCATCATCTTGCTAGCCCCCATCTTTTCTCTTTCTGCTAGCATAGCCACAGCAGTTATATTAGTGGCCAATGGCTCACTGGTTACAGCTGACGGCCAACTAGCCACAGCTGATGGCTATCCAATCACAGTTGATGGCCATTTACTACCTGAGCCAGCACCTGTCTATGTGAGGCCGAGAGCCTGGAAACTGCTTTTTGGGGTTCTGTCCCCACACTGCCCCTCCTATCTGTCACATCATGACTTCTTCTTTATATCATTTATTATAGGAGTTCTGTTCAGCTAGATGGTTCCCAAGTGTGGTTGTTCTGTAATTTTGTTATAATTTTGATGTGGTTATGAGAGGAGTCGAGCACAGCATTTGCCTGCTCTGCCATTTTGACCAGAAGACCTCCTGAAAATAATTTTGAACTGGACTGCCAGTCATTTCTCATCAAGTGTCATTTTTGAAAATGTTTGCATCTATAGGTTATATGATTTTGTCTGATATTTGAGATAAAATAATTTATGAGATTATTATGAATAAACTAAATCATAATACTAATTGAATAACTTCATTATGATTAGAATGTAAACATTCTGCTGTATATTCACAACTTTTTCTCTGGAGCTCCCTGTCATAACCTCACTGACTAACTTTACAACAGAAAATCAAATTTTCTCAGCTGTTTCTGCTTTAGCACTGGATACGGTCAATAAAATGTTAGACAAAAGAGAAGATATCACATTCCTTATAAAATTATGAATCAGCATTAGGGTAAACAGTGATGATGACTAACCTTCTGTGCTGTTTGGTCCACCTTTTTAGGTCTTTTAAACAAGATCCTTAGATATCAGGAGCAAACATACCCCTTTATCCTCATGAAACGCTAGCACTCAGCATCTTCATACCAGATGCTTATCAAAATGATCAGCAAAAGCATTTATCAAACCCTTCCCTTACCCAGGCCTATATTTTACTTTTTTTTTGCTACTTCTTTTTCTCAGTATTATATGAATCATCTTCTAAGACAGTCTGTTATGCTTGAAAAAATGTTTTATTTTCCAAGGGTAGTAAGCAAAGTTTTATCACGTATAGAAATTCAGTGCTCTTCCTGGTGAGGTGGTGACGAAGATTTGGAAATATTGGTGTTAGTTCGAGAAAATACCATTGATAGAGCTGAAGATACCTTCGCCAGCATTTTAGATCCTTGTTGGGAAATACTGGGTTTGGGAGTTTCTGTGGATAAAGCAAAAAAGTAATATGGCTATTAGACATTTTAATATTATAGTCATACTAGAGCATTGATGATTTAGAATTTAGAAATTGACATTTATAAAATACTTCATGGGTTTAAAAAAACACAAAGATTCTTTTGATTTGATCTTTCCAACACTCCTCTGAAGGAGACAGGAAGAATGATGTTTCCGTTTTTGGACACTGAATCTTGATCATGTCAAATACTTTGCCTAAGATCACACGAGTGGCCAAGTTTGGGACACAGTCCAGCTTCCTGACGCTTGTGTTATCATTATACCTACTGCACTCTGATGCTTCTCTAGTCAGGTGTGCAAAAAATGCCTTTCTTTTTTTTTTGTAGCAGAAAACTGTGAAAAAGCCTGGTAAGCTATAGTCACATTGGGAAGTAAATTTCAACTCCATATAGTGAGGGTGTGTGTTTCAGCGTGTTCAAGTGACAGCAGAAGTCCACTAAAATTGCCATAATTTCTGATCGATTTGGGGTAAATTTTTAGTTGACTAACTTCAAGTGATTTTTTTTTTTTGTCACGTGAGATAAGAGTATTTATTTGAATTTATTTTTTCTGCACCACTTATGCAGCACATGGACTCTTAGAGAATATATTTTAATTTAACAAAATTATTTTACATGTAAAGATAGAAGTGAGCATTTATGTACTTTTCTGAAACTTTATGATAGGATGTGATAGGACATGAAAACACACACAGTAAAAGCCCATATTTTCTTAATCCCAGTACATGCCAAAATCCTGTACCTCTTGCAGTTACCTAAATGTATCTTTTCTAGCAAGATAATCTTCTATGGTTAAAGCTAAAATAGCTCACAGTAAATTTAGCTATAAATAAAGAAAAGTTTAGTTTTTTAACTGTACTATTATTTTTTAAATGAAATAAGAATTAAAAACGAAAAGACTACAATCTGTAGCAAATAAGACAAAAAACATGGCTGAAAGAGAAAGATGTGCATTCAGAAAAAGCAAGATATAAATTTTACTAATATGATAGAGGCATTGTTGCAAGACTTTTGCAATTCTCATTGGAGAGGTAAAAAGAGTGTCTTGAAACTTGGTGGTCTTATTAAAAATGCAGATTTCTAGGCACTACTCAATTAGCTAGTTCAGAGAGGATCCTGGAATCTGCATTGTTAAAAAGTATCCTGCCTGGTGTCTCTAATGCAGAGCAATTCCTGGAAACAAACTGAGGACACTGCCCCAAATCTGCTTTCATTATTAGATTCCAGCATCTTGTTCAGGACTGGTGGGTGGCTGATGTCCTAGCATACATGAGGCTCATCCCCAGAGACACTAATGAACCCTTATCTTTATCAGTTAATTGTTCTTTTTCACAGCAAAACTATAGGCTATCGTTGGTTATTACCCAACGTGGGCCTCTTTTCTGGAATGCAATTGCACTATATGGAACTACATTGTGGAAGAAAGAATGTAGGATCAAAGTCAGAAGACCTGTATTTGAGCCCTGAAAGCTGTACATTGTTTGACAGCGTAATGTCAGGCAATTATATACTTTCATTTCCTTTTTTGTAAATTAGGGCTTTAATTTGCAGAGGGGGAATAGCACAGTGTAGGGGATATGGACAAAGTTATTTTTGGTCCACATAGCGTTTCCCAAATCTTTGACTTATTTGATAAAATTTAAAAGTCAGGAATTTTCACATAAAACTTCCATCTCTAGCTTCCTTTGAAAAATGCTAAAACCTGGATTGGAAGACCTGGCAACAATCTAGCATGTCAATGATTGGACCTGAGTAGCAGCTGCCTCCTTTAGACGGGACATGACATCTCCAGTGGAACATAAACCCTTAGCTCAACCTAGTGTTCTTATTTATATTACCCTGTCTCCTGTGAACATTTGAGTGTGTGAACTATGATTATGTTGAAAGCTTAGACTCTGAAGTTGGGCAGATCTGTGTTTGAATCTTACCTCAGCAGCTTAAGAGCTATGGAGTGACTTTGAGTAACCTGCTGTCATTTTACTCCTTAATGACTCTGTTTTTCTCTTTAATAAAATGGGGATAGCTATTACCTAATAAATGTTAGTTCCGTATTACCCTCCTGTTGGTCTGAGTTATAGTAATAGAAGTACATGATAAATTGCTATCCATATAAACAGTAAGAATATGATTTCAATCTCATATTGATAATAGGTATAAATGGGAGGAGCCATTCATCCCAGCAGGCATATTAAAAGGTTAGTATATTTCGTACCTGAAATGGCTTCTTTTGAAGTATTCACACTGCCACGAATATTCTTGTTTCCTTCAAAGATGCTGATAAACTGCCAAGACAAAGCAAAGTACTTAACTTAGTCTTTTGTTGGACACTATAGTCTAGAGATGCCTAGAAATCCTCAAGAGATCGAGTACAACCATTGCAGCATCTTTCATAATAATATCTGTGCACTGCAGTCTCTGAGACAGTCTCGGAGAATTATTCTCTGAGACATAGGCTCAAGTTTTTTCTGTTTTTCTTGTTTTTTTTTTTTTTTTTTTTTGCCAATTATGATATCTAGGATTGATGCTATGGATCTTGGCTACCATTAAATGATGACAAAAGTCACAAAAAATGGCAGCTCTGTCTGCCTCCTCCTTCCTTTAGTTAAATTAGAATAATTTATAAACTATTTTCTAATAATAGAGACAATGATAAGGAGAGGAAGAAAATGGATATTCACTAACTAACTCCAATTTCCTTTTATGGAAATCTTAGCTATTGTGAGATCTAGAGCAATAAAGTGACTGTGTGGACCTGGTAGGGCAGGGAACATGGCTCAGATACTGGCTTTACTCTGTAGGCCTTTATCACTCTTTGAATGAAGCAGCAGCAATTTTCTTAGAAAAGCATAAAATAGTCTGGGACAGAAAGCTGGTCTTCATTGCGGATATTACATTATACTAGTAATTAAAACAGGAAGTGAAAAATCAATGAAGAAAGGCCTAAATATATGCAACATAAAATGTGTACGGATTATGTAAAGACCACCAGACATTCTTATAAGGGTTTACCATGGTTCTTCCAAGAGGACTTGAGGCAGCGTATGTATTAAGATATTTCAAACAGGATACCTGAGGAATGGAATAGAATGAAGCAAAGACTATCTAAAGCACTGATTCTCATCATTGAATGCATGATAGGGTGAGCTGTGGAAATAAAAAAAAAAAAAAAAAAAAAGAATCCCTGGATTTCACACCACCAATTGAATTGAAACCCCTGAGGGTGGGGCAGGTACTGATATTTAAAAACAAATTCCCACATTAATGTGTAAGAATTAGATTTGAGAATCCCTGATCTGAAAGCAGGGAGCAGATGGGATGAGTGACTGAGTGAGTGACTGAGATGAGTAAATATACTTAAATTCTGCTGAGGACATCTATCTTTCTGTTAGATTTTAGAATATTTGCTGTTAATACATGGACATTTTTATAATTACTGCTTTAAAGTTTTTGCCTGATAGTTTCAAAATCTTGGCCACGTTGCTGTTGACATTTCTTGTCCTTTCCCTTGAAAGCTGTGGACTTTTTTTTTATTTCTTTGTATATTGAGTAATTTTGGATTTTTATCCTGGGCATTTTAAACAATTTATGAGATTCTAACAATTGTTCAATCCTCTGGAGAAGGTTGGGGTTTTTTCTGTTTGTTTTTGTTTGATTCTTTGTTTTCTTAAGTAGGTAATTACTCACTTAGTTTCAGACCACACATTCTACCCTGCCTTCTATTGCTGTAGTTCCAATATAAATTCCATTTTCAAAGTCTTGGCAGTTTTTTTTTTTGTTGTTGTTGTTTTTTAGTATCCTTGTATATGTACCACTATTACAACTATAACTTAAGTTCCCAAAGTCTTTTGTCTATATATCATATCAGTTTCATGAATGCACAGCTCAGGAGAGTCTTTGAAAACAGATTTGCAGAGAATCTTTCTTGAGATTCCTTCTCTGATATCTTTCGGTGTCTCTAACTCTTATCAGTTCCCTTTGTTGATTGTATGGCTAGGATGCTGTAGCTCTACTCTCCCTGTGTTCTGTCTCACACATCCCAAGACTTATCCATGTCGAGGGTGAAATGACTAGAGAAAGCAGAGGAAAAAGTAGCAGGTTTTCTCCTAATATTATTCAGGTTACTGGAGGCCTTTTCCTACTTCTTCTGCTCAGGGAGAAGGATTTTCTTCCACAGTTTTAGGTGCCTCAGCAGCCTCTGCTGCCATTGCCATGCAGCGGTCATGACTGAAACCTGCCTCCAGGCAGGGCCAAGAGAGGGGGAAAAAAAGGGAGCTTCCCCACTTCCCACTTTATAGGATTTTATTCCTACTTATGGTAAGAGAGCAATGGTTTCTCTTGAAACTTTATTATGTGCATTTCCTCTATGTAATTGCAGGGTTTGAACTGCCCTGACTCGAAGCTAGAAGATACCAGTATGGAAGTAAAAAACAAACAGGAAACTCATCCTGGTATTGGTTGTTCTTTGAGTTCTGATCTCCCTCCCCAGACTCCTGCTATTATTCATTTTTCAGAATCCTCAGTAATTATCCACAGTAGGTACGCAGCTGTAATCAGTGAGGGATAAAGTGTGGAATGTGCTTACTCAGAACTAGACTGGCTAACAAGCATACACACAGTTTCACCATGGAAAAAGCAGGAAGTGAGGGAAAGAGCAAGGAGCCAAAAGGGTCCAGATTAGGCAGGAATTCAGCTTGGCACAGGGACTCACCTGTATCAGATTGTCTCCCTATTATACCCATATAATTTCACTTGGAAAATACAGCCTAAGTAGTCTGGGTTTCTTGAATAGATGTTTATATTCATAAAGGAGGGTTAGGTTAAGTGAGGAACTAATCCAGCATTTTTGGAGGTTTGGCAAAAGTTAAGCATGAGTTGTAAGATTTGGTTCTGAAAATTGCTCTGATAATGACAAGTGACTGGATAGTTGATGGATTGTGTGTGCATGGGGATGGGGAGACTTGATTAAAGGTGGGATTAAATTGAACCAAGAAACAAAGTGATTAAAAAAAAAAAAATAGAAGGAGCTGTAGTTTCAGCCCTCACCAGAAACTTTCTATAAAGGATTACAAGAGGAGAAATTTCTTGAGTTTACACTGAGGAGTACTGGGCTTTTTAGAAAGCTGTCTTTAAACACTCTATTCTTAGCAATATAGAGAACTAGATGGGATCAGCACTCATTTCCTGCAAGCCATTCTTCAGTTTTGAAGGTTCTAGTCCCTTCCTGCCTCCACCAAGTCCCGCACTTGGGTCTACCTGCCCTAGACAGGGCTAAGTGACTCACTCCCTCTAAGATTTTCTCCAGAAACTGCAATAACAGAGTTAAGGAATGGAATTGTATTTAGGTGCTAAGGAGGAACAGTTGTGTATCCTGTGCACTTAAGCAAGGAATTATAACTCTAAGGTGCGAATTTGATTCCAGATTTCTTGGGTACCATGGACAGGTCTCAACCAGGCAGACAGATGTGAACATGAAGAAAGTGAATAGAGAATGCTTCCTGATGTCCCACAAATTGCACCACCAAGTCTCTGATTTGACCTTGAAAACTGGGTTATGTTCCGCTATATACCATACATACCAAAGAGAGACTACTAAGAAACATTTACCTTAATACGGTCTGAATACTCTGGCTTTTGTTCCTGAGAACTTTCTGTAGGGAGAGAGGGGAAGAAAAAAATATTACTTTTTTTCCTGAGGCATAAATAGTGTTGACACAAACCTGGTCTTATTAATTTTCACCCAAAAGAAATAGAATTTAGGCAAATAGAAGAAATTATGTTTAATGTATAGACAGTGGGAACAAAACTGAAATACGTGAGATCCCTAGAATTTGGGGGCATGTCTTAGCCCTTCATCTAGGAATTATTAAAGATGAAGTGTGATGTAGTAGGAAAGGCAGACTTTATAATTTAGTACAACCACTCAATTGCTATGGGCCTATTTGTTTACATGTAAAATGAGAAGGTACCCTGGGGAATTTCCAGCTCTAACATTCTTTGATTCTGCATAGCTAATTAAAAGCAGATAATTGGAACAGAGAAAGGTGCTAGTAATATGAAAGACTTTGGGGGAGAATCTGGAGAATTTTGAGGCAATACGAAGAGGAAATCTGGTGGAGTTGTCACAGAACGAGAAGTTGTCTAAATTCCAAGGGAATTCAATATGACAGTTAAAAAGAAAAAAAAAAAAAAAAAATGAGCCCAAGAGTTAGAAATGATACTGTGAGAGATGTAGCAAGGACCCACAATTAGGGAGGAGGTCAACATGGTAGGGTATCAGAAAGTTGAGTTTGAGTCTTAGCTTCACTACTTAGAGCTGTGTGAACATTAGCAAATTAAATCTACCTTCTCTATCAGTTTCCTTGTATATGTATATAGAATGTGAATGAAACTATTCAACCTGCTCGCCTCACAAGAGAACTCAATGAGATATGTAAAATTATGCATTTTGTAGACATTTCATTAAGAGCCAGCACAAGTACTCTCTCTAAATTATCCTTTGGGCCATCCAATATAGGTTCTAGAAAAAGAAAGTAATAGTAAACCTCAATTAACTCAAATATGAGAGGGACTGATTATTTGACTTATCTGACAAAATTGGTAAAATTTCATTGCTATCTGATAATCTTTCTAAAGTGTATGACGCTATATGCCTATAATTGAACCGACTTCTGCTTTTAAATGACTGAGTACATTTGAGTTCACTACCAGGGATATCGTTTCACACAACCAGTTTTGAAGTTTCTAAGCTAATTGGCTAGGAATATTCCACTGTATACTAGGAATTATTTTGAGGAAGAGTCACAGAGAAATTCTTGTCATTATAGGAATTGAGATATTCAGATTTAAATTATTTGAGATTTTTATTGTATATTCTATATGAAACTAAACATGCATATGTTCAGCCTTAACCTTTCCATTAAACTCCTTAAATATCCTTAAATATCTTATGGCTTATGTGACACCTTAACTTGAATACTAATGGATATCTCAGTTCAACCCAACAGAGTTTTTGTGTGCCCCGCCCCCCTAGTTACTCCCATAGTCTCTCCTATTTTACTAAGTGTCTCCTCCTGTTATAGACTGTTTTAGGCTCTTGGAAATACAGCGGTGATCTTCATGGAGCTTACATTCTAGAGGTCGATAGTGAAAAAACAATGAACAGTTAGATAATCATAAGTGCCAGGAGTAAACCAAGCAAAGACGTGGAATAGCTAGTGCTATGGCGGGAATGAGATTACAATTTCAGTGTTCTCAAAGAAGATGTCACTGAGAAGGTGACGTTTGAGTAAAGACCTGAAGGTGAGGCGTGCGCCAGGCAGGCACAGGAGGAAGAGCACTGCACAAGGATCAGCACATGCAAAGGCCTTAGGTGCCTGGGATGTGTAAGGAAGAGCAGGTCAGTGATGCTGGAGCAGGGTGAGCCAGAAAGTGAAATAGAGGATAAGGTTAGAGAGGTCACAGGGGACTGGTGGGATGTCCAGATGATGTAGGCGTTTGCAAAGCCATTGCTATTTCTTTGGTTTTTGTCCCAGATGATATGGGAAGTACTTATTATCTGAAATTATCTTGTTTGTGTCTTTACCCGTTGGTGCCCAACCCCAAGTTACAATGTAAATTCTGAGATGAAAAGCTTTTTCAAGTTTGTTTACACATGGGATATAACACAAAGGAGATGCTCAGTAAATCTTTGAATGAATGAATGAATGAATGAATGAATGAATAAATAAATAAATGATTGAATAGAACAGCTGCAGTATTACTGAAGGCTATAAGAATTAAGCGTGATTATTGCAACAAATTTGGAAAAAACAAAACAGATAGCAGCTTATAATTCCATAACACAAGTATCATATCAGTGATGATTTTGACACCTTCTGGTTATGGTGTGTTCACAGAATTCTGGCATATTTACTGCTGTACTACGAATCATCTTAATGAAAATGATTTCCACCTCTGCTTTCCATAAGAGAATATATTTCTCAACTAACTTCTCAGGTGGATTGTATGTTTGAAATAACCATGGTAAACTTGTGGTTTGAGTTTCAAGGCCGCTTAGCCGTAAACACAGCACTCCACCTCTTGTGCATGCTATCATTGTTAGAACCACATTGATCTTCTATGGATTCAGCAAATAGAGTTCCAAAAAGTCCTCACAAATGTTATAAGGAGTCAGTACTAAAAGATTAAAAAAAATAGTGAGGTCCATACTAGCCAGTATACATTTTGGAAGAGCTAAGCACCAGGAAGAATAACCTTTCAAAAAATGGTTAAATTCTAGCGTCATATGTTCTGGCTCAGAAACTATAATATGATACACCCTTATTGTGTGGATGTTTCTCACAGGAGCATGGTAAAATGTAAATTTATTCTTGACCAAAATCATTAATGACATCTTAACAGAAATTCAGATAAGGCAAACTAGTTAGCTCATTTTAACATGTGAGTGATATAGGACTGCATCATTTTCCAAAAGTAGATAAGCTCATAGGAAAACAAAACAAAACCACAATATCAACTTTAGGTTCTATAACTAAAAATAATTATCAAAGCAGTAAACAAAGCACTTTTGAATACTTTCTAATTTAAATTAAGAAAAATATTAAGTCCAACCTTGTAATATTGTAGCACTTGTATCTGGGGTACAATCTTCGGTCTCACTAAAACAAAAGAAAAAGAGCATTTTATTTTCTGTACATTCAATGCATGAAGGAATTACCAGTTAAGCAAAAGAACAATCTGACAGTCACTCTTCATATGGAAGTAAACCAGAAATAGTATATCACCAAGTTTCCAAATTGAACACAAATAATTTCTAATTGACGTTTTTTTTTTCCACTTTAAAATTGTTGGTTAAATATACATGACATAAAATTTACCATTTTAACTTATTTTAAATATGCAGTTCTATGTTTGCATACATTCACATTGTTGTGCAACTATTACCACCATCCCTCTACAGAACATTTTCATCCTCCCCAAATGAAACTGTACCCATTAATTACCCATTTCCCTCTCTCCATCCCCTGGAACTATTATTCTACTTTCTGCCTCTGATTTGATTACTCTAGGTATCTCATGTAAGTGGACTCATAATATTTGTCCATTTGTGACTGATTTATTTCACTTAGCATAATGTCTTCAAGGTTCGTATATGTGGTTGCACATGTCACAATTTCCTTCCTTTTTAAGGCTGAATAATATTCTATTGTATGTATATATATATATATCACATTTTATTTATTCATTCATCCATCAATGGACTCTTGAGTGACTTCTACGATTTGGGTATTTTTTGGCTATTACTCACAAATAATTCTGCTATGAACGTAAGTGTACAAATATCTGTTTGAATCCCTGATTTCAATTCTTTTGGGTATATACCCAGAAGTGGAATTGCTGGATTATATAGTAACTCTACATTTCATTTATTGAGAAACTGTCATACTGTTTTCCACAGTGACTGCACCATTTTAAATTCCCAACAGCAATATTCAAGGATTTCAGTGTCTTTACATTCTTGATGACACTTGTTATTTTCTGATTTTTTAAAAATAGCTATCCTAAGTGGTGTGAATAGAGTCTCACTGTGCTTTTGATTTTCATTTCCCTAATGATTAGTGATGTTGAGCATTTTTTCATGGGCTTATTTTCCATTTGTATATCTTTTCAGGAGAAATGTCTATTCAAGTCCTTGTTCCATTTTAAAATCACGTTGTTTAGTTTTTTTGTTGGTGGTGGTGGTGAGTTATAGGAGTATTTATATATTCTGGATATATCAGATAGATAATTTGCAAATATTTTCTCCCATTCTATGGGTTGACTTTTCACTTTGTTCTTTAAAGCACAAAATATTTTAAATTGGGTGAAGTCCAATTTATTTAATTTTTTATTTTGTTGCTTCTGCTTTTAGTGTAATATCCAAAAATTATTGCCAAATCCAACTGTGTGGGGTTATCTAGTTTCCCTAACACTGTTTGTTAAAAAGACTGTTCTTTCCCAATTAAATGGTCTTGGTGTGCTTATAAAAAATTATTTGACCATATATGAAGGATTTGTTTCTGCTCTCTATTCTGCTCCATTTGTCTGCATGTCTGTCTTTGAGTCAGTTACCATCCTGTTTTGTTTACTGTGGCTTTATAGTAAATTTTAAAATCAGGAAGTCCAACTTTGTTCTTCCTTTTTAAGTTTGTTTTGGCTATCAGAAATTGTTTGAGATACCATATAACTTTTAGAATGGATTATTCTCAGTTTCTGTAAAATATGTTGTTAGTATTTTTATAAGGATAGCATTTAATATGTAGACTACTTTGGTAATATTGACATCTGAACAATTTAAGTCTTCCATTCCATGAACACAGAATGTCTTGCCATTAATATGTGTCTTCTTTAATTTCCTTCCAGAATGTTTTGTAGATTTCAGCATACAAGTCTTTTACCTCTTGATTAAGTTCATTCCTAAGTATTTTATTCAGTTTAATACTAGTGCAAATCACATTTTTAAAATTAATTTCCTTTTTGGATTGTTCATTGTTAGTGTGTAGAAATGCAACTGACTTATTTGTGTTGATTTTGTATCCAACAACTTTGCTGAATTCATTTATTAGTTCTAAAAGTTTTGTTTGTTTCTTTTTTTGAGTGTGGAATCTTTAGGGTTCTCTACATATAATGTCATCTGTGAACAGAGATAATTTTACTTTTTCTCTTCTAATTTAGGTGCCTTTTATTTCTGGCTTAATTGCTCTGGCTAGTACTTCCAGTAGTATGTTCAATAAAAGTGGTGGGATTTAGCACCCTTGTCCTGTACCTGGTCTTAGAGGAAGATCTTTCAGGCTTTCACCAGGAATACAATGTTAATTGTAGGTTTTCTATATATATGGCTTTTATTATTCTGTTCCTAGTTTGTTGTAATTTCATTCTGTTCCTAGTTTGTTGAATGTTATTATCTTGAGAAGTTGTTAAACAATGTTAAATGGTTTCTCTGCATTAATTTAGATGAGAATGTGTGTGTATTTTTCCTTCGTCCTGTTAATGAGTTATATTATATTGATTGATTTTTATACGTTGAACTTCCCTTTGTATTCTTGGGCTAAATCACACTTAGTCGTGGTGTATAATCCGTTTAGTGTGCTGGTGAATTCCGTTTGCTAGTATTTTGTTAAAAAAATTTTTGCATTGATATTCATCAGGGATATTTGTCTGTAGTTTTCTTATACTGTCTTTGTCCAGCTTTGGTATCAAAGTAATGCTGGCCTCATGAATTTGAAAATATTCCCTCCTCTTCAGTTTCTTGGAAGATTTTTGAGGAGCATTGGTATTAATTCTTCTTAAAGTGTTTTTTAGAATGCTCCAGTGAAACCATTTGGTCCTGAAGTTTTCTTTGTTAATAGGTTTGTGATTATTATGTCAATCTCCTTAATAGTTCTAAATCTGTTCAGAAATTTTATTTCTTCATGATTCAGTCATGCTATGTCTTGTGTTTCCAGAAATTTATCCATTTCATCTAGGTTATTTAATTTGTTGCCATATAATTAATTGTTCATAGTACTCTCATAATCCTTTTTATTTATATAAAATCAGTTGTAATACCCCTTCTTCTTTATGATTTTAGGTATTTGAGTCTTCTCTCTTTTTAACTTAGTCAATCTAATCAAAAGTTTGTCAATTCGGTTGATTTTTTTAAAGAACCAACTCTTGGTTTCACTGATTTTCTCTACCGCCTTTCTATTCTTTGTTTATCTCTGCTGTAATCTTTATTATTTCCTTCCTTCTACTAGTTTTGAGTTTAGTGTTTTGTTTTTTTTCTAGTTAAGGTGCAAATTAGGTTGTTTTCATAAGATCTTTTTTTTAAATGAAGAATTTACAGCTATACCCCTCTTAGTACAACTTTCACAGCATCCCATAAGTTTTAGTGTGTTGTGTTTTCATTTTCATTTGTCTTGAATGTTTTCTAATATCCCTTGTGTTTTCTTCTTTGCTACATTGTGTATTTAAGAATGTGTTGTTTAATTTCCACATATTTGTGAATTTTTCAATTTTCATTCTGCAATTGTATTCTTATTTCATTCCATTGTGTTTAGAAAAGATAATTTATATGATTACAGTCTCTTAAAATTTATTAAGACTTTTTTAGTGGTCTACATATGGTCTATCCTGGACCATACTCCATGAGAATTTGAGAAAAACATGTATTCTGCTCTTGTTGAGTGGAGTGTTGTCTATATGCCTGTTGGGTCCACTGGTCTATAGTGTTTAAGTTCTCCAGATATTCTGTCTGGTCATTCTATCCACTATTGAAAGTAGTCTATTTATAATTATTCTTTTTGGTGAATAGACCTTTTAATCATTATATAATGTTCTTCGTTTTTATTATTATTATTATTATTATTATTATTATTATCATTTTATTAGTTTCAGGTGCACAAGACAAAGTAATACTTAGATGTTTATCATTTATATCCCTCCCACTGTATGAACCTTCCTACCCCCATCCACTATCCCTCTGACATTGCACAGAGCCATTACATTTCCACTGTCTCCCAAATGGGACACATGTCCATTGGATACCCTACAAAATCTTTACAACATTATTGATTATGTTCCCCAAATTAATTTTCAAAACCCCGTGGCCATCTTGTGGTTACCGACTGTTTTCTAATCCCCTCACCTTCCCCCTTATCTCCACACCCCCGCCAATCTAGCAACCCTCAGTTTTTTCTCTACGTCTCCAAAACTGTTTCTGATTAGTTCATTCACTTAGCACGATACGGATTTTACACAAGGATTTTTTCTCAGATCCTCCATTCTAAGTCAGCTTATTTTGTTATGGCCTCATATAAACTTGTGACTTCCTTTCAGTGTATCTGTCTCATATAGCAATAATGTATCCATCAGCAGTGATTTAATTAATATCTGTCTCCTCTACTAAATTTATGAGTAAATACATGGGTAATGTGTGTCCATTACCCAGTGCTCACAGAGTAGTTGACCAAATCTGACTGTATATATGAACTTTGGATTTGGAGTAATCTAACTTCCCATGATATTATTTCAATAATTTACTTAGTTTAAGCCTGTTCAGTTGTCCTATTTTTTTTAAAAATATAATTTTATTAGTTTCAGGTGCACAAGACAAAGCAAAACTTAGACGTTTATCATTTATATCCCTCACACTGTGTGAACCCCCCTCCCCCATCCACTATCCCTCTGACATTGCACAGAGCCATTACATTTCCACTGTCTCTATTCCTAATGCTGTACTCCGCTTCCTGTAACCATATACATACATATATATATACATTTTATATATATATATGTATATATATATATATATATATATATATATATATATATATATATATATTTAAAATTATAGTTGGCATTCATTATTGTTCAGCTACCCTACAAAATCTTTACATTATTGATTATGTTCCCCAAATTAATTTTCAAAATCCCGTGGCCATCTTGTGGTTACCGACTATTTTCTAAACCTCTCACTCCCCCCACCCCTCTAGCAACCCTCAGTTTTTCCTCTATGTCTCCAAAACTGTTTCTGATTAGTTCATTCACTTATTCTTTTCTTTAGATTCCGCATATAAGTGAGATCATATGGTATTTATCTTTCTCTGTCTGACTTATTTCATTTAATATAATGTTCTCTAGGTCCATCCATGTTGTTGCAAATGGTAAGATTTCTTTCTTCTTTATGGCTGCATAATACTCCGTTGTATAAATGTACCACAGTTTCTTAATCCAGTCATCTACCGATGGGCATTTCGGTTGCTTCCATGTCTTGGCTATTGTGTATAGTGCTGCAATAAACATAGGAGTGCATAAAGATTTTTAAATTGGAGTTTTGGATTTCTCTGGATAGATATCTAGGAGTGGAATTGCTGGATCATAAGGTAGTTTCATTTTCATATTTTTGAGATACCTCCGTACTGTTTTCCATAGTGGCTGCTCCAATCTGCAATCCCACCAACAGTGCACAAGCGTTCCCTTTTCTTCACATCTGTGCCAGCACTTGTTGTTTGTTGATTTATTGATGATAGCCATTTTGACTGGGGTGAGGTGGTATCTCATTATGGTTTTTATTTGCATTTCTCTGATGGTTAGTGAGGTTGAGCATTTCTTCATATGTCTGTTTGCCATCTGTATGTCCTTTTTAGAAAAATGTCTCTTCATATCCTCCACCCATTTTTTAATTGGGTTGTTTGTTTTTTTGGAGTTGAGTTGAGTGAGTTTTTTATAAATTTGTGATATTAACCCCTTATCGGATATATCATTGGCAAATATATTTTCCTGTTCAGTAGGATCCCTTTTTGTTTTATTGATGGTTTCCTTTGCTGTGAAAAAACTTTTTAGTTTGATGACATCCCACATTTTTATTTTTTCTCTTACTTCCCTCGCCCGAGGGGATATAACAGTAAAAATCTTACTCCGGGTAACGTCTGTGAAGTTTCTTCCTATATTTTCTTCTAGGAATTTTATGGTTTCAGATCTTAAATTTAAGTCTTTAATCCATTTTGAATTCTTCTATGTAGTGTAAGGAGGTGGCCCAGCTTTATTTTTTTGCATGTGTCTGTCCAGGTTTCCCAGCACCATTTATTGAATAGACTGTCTTTACCCCACCATACATTCTTGCTTCCATTGTCGTAGATTAAATGGCCGTATAGGCATGGATTTATTTCTTGACTCCCTATTCTGTTCCATTGAGCTATGTGTCTGTTTTTATGCCAGTACCATGATGTTTTGATTACTGTAGCCTTGTAGTATAATTTGATGCAAGGTATCATTATACCTCCCACTTTGTTCTTATTTCTCAAGATTGCTGAGGCTATCTGGGGTCTTTTATCGATTGGAGTTACTGTTTAGCATTCTTTAGTTTCAATTTGAAGGACTTCTCGCATTTCTCTTAGGCCATGTCTAATGTTAATGAACTTCTTCAGTTTTGCCTTGTTTTTTTGTCTACAATGTCTTCATTTCGCTCTTATTTCTGAAGGGTATTTTTGTTGGTTGTAGAGTTCTCATTTGACAGTTTTCCTTCATTCAGTCCTTTAAATATATCATTCACTGCCTTCCAGCCCGGAAGGTTTCTTCTGACTATTTCACTGATAGTTTTATGGGAATTTCTTATACATGACATCTCTCTTTCTGTTTTGTCTTTGGCTTTTGATAGTTTGATTATAATATGTCTCTGTGTGCTCTCTGTGTGTTTACATTACTTAGAGTTCATTGAGCTTATTGCATTTGTATAGTCATGGTAATTTTTCCAAATTGAGGGAGGTTTTAGCCATTATTTCCTCAAATAATCTTGCCCCTTTCTCTCTTCTTCTGGAATTCCAAGGATGTATATATTGGTCTGCTGATGATGTCCCTAAGTGCTTCAGGCTCTGTTCACCTTTTTATTAGGTTTTTATTTTTTCTTTCATTTTTTTGCTTCTCAGATGCAATAATTTCAAATGACTTGTGTTCAATTTCATTGATTCTTTCTTTTGCCTGATTGAGCCTTCTCTTGATTGAACCATGTAGTGAATTTTTCAATTCAGCTATTTTATTTTTCAGCACCAGAATTTCTGTCTGGTTCTTTTAAATAATTTATATCTCTTTTAGTTTTAGTTTCATTTTGTTCACATACTTTTCCCCTGATTACATGTAGTTCTTTGTGTTTTCCTATAGATTTTGAACACATTAAAGACAGTTGTTTTGAAGTTCTTGTCATATATGTCCAATTGGTGTGCTTCTTTATGGACGTCTTCTGGAGATTTATTTGGCTTCTTTAAAGGGGTCCTATTTGCGTGTTTCTTTGTGTGCATTCTGATCTTACGTAAAAGTTAGGCATTTGAAGAAATAGCTACTCCTCACAGTTTTTGGAAATCGGTGTGGAAGCTCTTCATTAATTAGCAGGACCCTGAACCTTGGGAATAGACAGAATTAGAGCTTTAAGGTCTTTGGTCCTTCTGGGCCTATTTTGTACTTTTCTTTGTCTTCTTCTTCTGTTTTCCTGATCTACTTTAAATGTTTTATTTCCCAAGATTCTCATCATGTTTCTTCTCAGGTCCTTAGATATTCTACTATCATTTCTTGCTCTCAGGTGTTTGTGCATCTTTAGTACCCTATGATTTTTGTGCACTATGGCACATGTCAACTGCCTTCTGTGGTTTGCAGGCTTAGATACAAACTATGGAACTGTTCCCAGTCTGAGCTTTTATTCAGGTGAAACAGAAAATATTCCCTCAGACTGTCCACTGATAGGCCAGAATATTGCAGACAAGTTACAATCTATTCTTTCTATTCCGAGGGAAGAAACTGGGAATTGGGCTATTTCTACCCACTATGCCACATCATGTTGCAGAGGGGGTTGGGAAAGAGCAAGTAAAAATCTGTGGAATTTCCTACCATATTGAATATGGCTTCTTCTTGATTGACCATTCACTTGGTTGCTGCTGACATTTGACTCAAATATTCTGGTCTGTCATTTTTCTCTAAATTGAGTTTTATTTGGTATTACCTGTGCCCTTCTCTTTATCATTAATATAAACAATAGGGAGGTGCTTGCATTACCAATTATATATGTGTAAATAACCATTACACAGGAAAAAGAGTCACTAATGGTCCACAAATAGATGTCCTGATTGTGTCAAAAGGAAACAATTCCATTTTGCTATGTGGAAAAAAAATGCAACCATGTAGATTTCTCTCTTTATACCCATTGCTTCTCTCACAATAGAAAATGCTGCCTCTTCAAGGTTATGTATATTTTTATAAACTTAAGAACAAATCTAGGTAAGTTTTAACTATTCTAGATACTCATAGTTATTAAACAGATTTCAAGTCTACAGTGCGCTTTGCTTTCTCTGTCCTCTATAAATGCCACACAGTCCAGCCTCTGCTGCTATTGTCATCCTAACTTGGGTTGTCTTCTCCTCATGTAAATGCTGCTTATCCTTATAGTCCCATATCAAATTCCATTGCATTATAAAACTTATATTTGAATATACTAACTTACACTGCTCCCTCTCTTTGGATTCTTCTTACAGACAGTTAAAACACTGGGACATTTAGTTAAGAGATTTGAGCACGAACCCTTTGGGCAGGTGGTACAGATACCATTGTGACTCAGTGCTTATCTCCCAGGTAAAAAATTAGCAAAGTTTTGATCCAAGTCATGGCTGTACTAAAGGAGGTAGAGGGCAGAAAAGTAAAAATGGAGGGATCAAGTAGAAAGGGGAGGCCTTGGGAAGTGTCCACAGAGGGAAGCTTTGGAAAGGAAGAATGTGAAGGAAGGTCCAGCACTGAACACTTGCCCAATCATAGTTTTACCAGGGACTCCATTCTTCCCATAAGCAATACTTTCATCTCATATTTCTACTTTTATATTGTTTTTAATTTTGCGTACCCGGCAGATGAAATCAGATCTTCTTGGTTGTATGAAGATGAACTCATCATTCTGTGTATGAAGTAATGTGTTGGTTCAGTAATAACATTTAGTTCTTCTTTCTGGGAAATTGAAAACCAAGTATTATATAATATAGAGTTTGATGTGTACTTACTTTATTGGCATATTCTGTACTCTACAATATAATGAAAAAAGGTTTTTAGAAATTACCTAAAAGATGGATAAACCCTATACTTCTAATTAAAATGTTTCTTTCTAGTATAATTCTGTGGAAATGGCTCAATGAAAATGATCTATATTATAATATTGGAGTTTGAATAGATTTGAAAGGTAAACCTATCATAATGAAGAATGTAGTTTTCCATTTCTGCACTTTACTGATTTTAATCATATCTTACTGAGTTCAAAAATAAAAAGAACGGATATAATTCTGGTCAATTCCGAAACCTGTCTGGTCAATCATCATAAACTGTATTCTGATCTATTTGTTGGGAAGTCATGTGCAGTTTCATGGCCATACTTTATATGAAAATACTATTATTTTGATGTCTGTTAGAATCTCAGGAAAAAAGCTTTTATTAGATTATTGTTCATATAATACATTTTGATAATGTATTCTATAGCATTTCTTTTTTCTTTAATTATTATTACATAAGTTTCAGGTATAAAACATTGTAATTCGACATTTGTATACACTAAAATGTGATCACCCTCAAAAGTCTATTTACTATCCATCACCATATAATTGACCCCCTTCTTCCCTTTAACCACCCCTCTCTCCTATCCCCTTTCCCTATGGTAACCAATGATCTCTTCTCTGTATCTAGGAGTTGGTTTTTGTTATATTTTATTTTTCCGTTTATTTTTTTATTTTTACATAAGAGTAAAATTATGTGGTATTTTTCTTTCTCTTTCTGACATTTCACTTAGCATTACACCCTTAAGATCAATCCAAGATTTAATTATTTTTTATGGCTGAGTATTATTCCATTGATATATAACCACAACTTCTGTGTTCATTCATTCATTGATAGACACTTAGGTTGCTTCTATATCTTAACTATTGTAAATAATGCCAAATGAAAATAGGTGTGCATATGAGTATGTCTTTTTGAATTAGTGTTTTCATATTCTTCAGCTAAATACCCAGAAGTGGAATAGCTGGATCATGTGGTAGTTCTATCCTTAATAATTTGAGAAACCATATTGTTTTGCATAGTGGAAGCACTGATTCACAGTCCCACCAACAGGTACAGGGGTTCCCTTTTTTCCACATCCTCTCCAACACTTGTTATTTCCTATCTTTTGATAATAGCTATTCTAACAGGTATGTGGTTTTTATTTGCATTTCCCTAATAATTAGTGATTGCAATATCTTTTCATGTGCCTCTTGGCCATCTGTACATCTTCTTTGGGAAAATGTTTATCCCGATCCTCAGCTCAGTTTTTAAATTGGGTTGTTTTTGTTGTTGAGTTTTATGGGTTCTTTATATATTTTTGGATATTAAACCCTCATCAAATGTATGATTTGCAAATAACTTCTTCCATTCAATAGGTTGTCTTTTTCTTCTAATGATAGTTACCTTCACTGTGAAGAAGTTTTCTAGTTTGATATAGAAAACTTTCTAGTTTAATTTTTGCTATTTGTTTACTTTTGTTTTTATTTTTATTTTGTTTCCCTTGTGTTTGCAGTCAGAGCTACAAAAATATTAAGACCAATGTCAAGGTGCTTGCTGCCTGTTTTCTTCTGGAATTTTATTATTTCAGGTCTTGCATTCAAGTCTTTAATCCATTTTGTATTAATTTTGTGTATGGTGAAAGATAGTGGTCTAGTTTCATTCTTTTGCATGTGGCTGCCCAGTTTTCCCAGCAGCTTTTATTGAAGAGACTGTCCTTTCCCCTGTATAAGTCTTTGCCCCTTCGTCTTAAATTTATTGCTCACATATGTGTGGGTTTATTTCTGTGCTCTCAATTCTGTTCCATTGGTCTTTGCATCTGTTTTTTGTGCCAATGCTATACTGTTTCAATCACTATGGCTTTGTAGTATAGCTTAAAATCAGGGAGCATGATACCTCTAGCTTTGTTCTTTCTCAAGACTGCTTTGGCCATTTAGATCTTTTGTGGTTCCATGCAAATTTTAAAATAACTTGTTATAGTTTTGTGAAATATGTCATTGGAATTTTGGTAAGGATTGCACTGAATCCATAGATTACTTTGGGTAGTGTTGACATTTTAACAATATGAATTCTTCCAATTCATTAGCACAGAATACTTTCCATTTTTTTGTGTCTTCAATTTCTTTGAATAGCATGTTATATGAACCATGCTATTCATTGTATAGGTCTTTTCATTGTATAGGTCTTTCACCTCTTCGGTTAAATTTATTCTTAGAATATTTTGTACTTTTGAATACATGGGTTTGCTTACTTCATCTCTCTGTCAGTTGTTATTAGTGTATAGAAATTCCACAGATTTCTGTATATGGTATTTTTTTTATCCTGTGACATTACTGAATTTGTTTATTCTAGCAGTATTTTGTTGTTGTTTGTTTTTTGCTGGAGTCTTTAGAGTTTTTTGCATATAGTATTATACCAACTGCAAATAGTGACACTTTTACATCTTCCTTTCTAATTTGGGTGCATTTTATTTATTTTTATTGCCTAATTGTTACGGCTAGTACTTCCAATAAATACTATGTTGAATAAATGTGAGGACAGTGGGCATCCTTGTCTTATTCCTGATCTTTGAGGAAAAGCTTTCAGCTTGACACTGTTAACTATGATGCTTGCTGTGGGTTTGTCCTATATGACCTTTATTTTGTTCCCTCTGTACCCATTTTGTTGAGAATTATCATAATATATGGATGTTGAACTATTGCAAATGCTTTTTCTGCATCAATTGAATAATCATGTGAACTTAGATTACCCGTCACTATGTTAATGTGGTGTATCATGTTGACTGAATTGCGGATGTTGAACCTTCCTTGCATCACTGAAATAAATCCCACTTGATTGTTATGTATAATCCTTTGCAAGTATTGTTGAATTTAGTATGCCGATATTTTGTTGAGGATTTTTACATCTACATTTATCCAGGCTATTGGCCTGTAACTTACTTTTTTTTATGGTTTATTATCTGGTTTTTGTATCAGGGTGATTCTGACCTTGAAAAATGTGTTCGGAAGCATTTCCTGCTCTTCAGTTCTTTTGGGAAGATTTTGAAAAGGGTAAGTATTAATTACTTCTTGAATTTGTGGAAGCATTAACCAGTGAGGCCATCTGGTCCTGGACTTTTCTTTTCTTTGGGAGGTTTTGATTACTGATTCAATCTTTTCACTAATGATTGATCTATTCAGGTTTTCTATTTTTCCATGATTTAGTGCTACAAGATTGTATGTTTCTAGTTATTTATCCATTTCTTCCAAGTTGTTCAATTTGTTGGTGTATAATATCTGTAGTAATCTCCTGTGATACTTTTTATTTCTGTAGTATCATTTGTAATTTCTCTTTCATTTCTGATTTTATTTGAGTCCTCTTTTTTTCTTGGTTAGTCTAGCTAAGGTTTGTCAATTTTATCTTTTCAAAGAATAAGCTCTTAGTTTCATTGGTCTTTTCTATTGCCTTTTTATTTTTTATTTTTTATTTCTGCTCTAATCTTTATCATTTCCTTCCTTCTACTAACTTGTGGCTTCATTTGTTCTTCTTTTTCTAGTTAATGTAGGTGTAAATTTAGATTGAGATTTTTCTCCTTTCTTGAGGTAGGTCTATGTTGCTATGAACTTCCTTCTTAGTACTGCTTTTGGTACATCCCATAAATTTTGGTATGTTGTATTTCTGTTTTCATTTGCTTCAAGGTATTTTTTTTTTTTGCCCCTTTGATTTTCTTGATGAACCATTGGTTGTCCAGTAGCATGTTATCTAATCATCACGTTTTTGTGGGTTTTTTTTCTAGTTTTTTCTTGTAATTCATTTCTAGTTTCATACATTTGTGGTCAGAAAGATGCTTGATATGATTTTAATCTTCTTGAATTTATTGAGACTTGTTTCGTGGCCTAACATGTGATTTGTCCTGGAGAATGTACCTTGTGCACTTGGGGAGAATGTGTATTTTGTTGCTTTTGGATTGATATTCTCTATCACGTATCTATATATCTACCTATTATCTATCATCTATCTACCATCTATGTATGTATGTATGTATGTATGTATGTATGTATGTATGTATGTATGTATGTATCTATCTATCTATCTATCTATCTATCTATCTATCTATCTATCTGTCTGCCTGTCTAGTTCACCTGTGATGATTTAGTGATGATGTACTTTAGCTTTTGCTTATCTGGAAAACTCTTGATTGCTCCTTCAGTTCTGAATGATAACCTTAGCAGATCAGATAGAAAATTCTTGGTTGGAAATTTTTTCTTTTTAGCACTTGGAATATGTCTTGATACTACCTTCTGCTCGTAAAGTTTCTGCTAATAAATCTGCTATCCTTATGGGATAGTCCTTGTGTGTATTAAGTTGTTTTTCTTTTGCTGCTTTTGAGATTCTCTTTTTATCTTTATTTATCATTTTAATTATGATGTGTCTTCATATGTTTCTCTTTGGATTCATCTTATTTGGAACTCTCTAGTCTTCCTAGACTTGGATGTCTATTTTCTTTCCCAGATTAGGGAAATTTTCAGCTATTATTTCTTCAAATACTTTTTATTTTAAACCCAGACCATCTGATTTGTGTGTATCTTTTTACTTCCTCCTACCTTGTCCCACTTTCTGGTCACAAAAGGGCTGGAATACATTAAGTAATATATATAAACAATGGGTTTTCATTTCTCTTATATGATTTCTCCTTGGGCTCTAAATAATATAAGTCTCTTATTTGCTTTCCCTCAATTGAGTTTTATGACTTTTCTGTTAATTATTTTTCTTATCCTGTAAATATTACCAGGTTTAGGAGAAGACTAGGACCATTTTAGTATTCTGTTCTTCCTAATTAAGGTACATTTTTGGACAGAATTTCTGAAGATCTCTAGTCTTTCCATAGGTATCTAATCATTGACAGTCATGTTTCTCACTCACCTTACATGATAGTATTTTCTCCCAAGAAGAGTCTGTTACTGGTGTTATTGTTGAACAGGTGGCCATGTCACGCTCAGCAACAGCTTTCTTAACTTCTTTCTTCTTAGGTTCTTTTATATGATTTGAAGTTGCTTCGATACTTTCAATATTTGTACTGGATGTGGTCTGACAGCATTTGCTTAGTGACAAAAACTTTTTCAGACTCTTTGTGCTTGCTGTTGGATTGGGAGAAACATCTGTGCTTTCTATTGGCTTCATGGTTGCTTTCACTTGATCTGTCAAGTATTGTGGTACAACCTCTCCTAGAACAACTTCATCTTCCTCAAACATTAGTCCCTTGTCTATGTTACTTTGTGATTCTTCTTCAATATCATGAGCTACTAATCGGATGATAAGATCTTTTTTGTTCTGAACATCTTTTAAAAGCGCCACCTTCCTGATATCAGGCTTTCTTACATCCTTAAATGAATTTCTGCAAACAACCTGGAATTGAAAGTATGATGAATATTAACAACAAATGCCTCAATCACTTTTCCTATGGTAATTTTAATATATATCTATGTTAATGTGATTTGTAGTTTTAATTTAAGTAGTATTTCCTTCCTATGCTATTTACTTGTATATTAGCAATATTTTAAGAAGAAAAACAGATGAAAATTATAAGAAATATTTGGTATCTCAAAATTTTTATTTGTTTCTTTTTCTTCTTAAAATATTGCTAACATACAAGTAAATAGCATAGGAAGGTAATATACGCCCAATAAATTGTAATTTAAAAACAAAGAAATATTTGGTGTCTATCATTTCTTTTACACTTACTTTACATAGTAATTCACCATAACTTACTTCAAAGTACAGAAGACCTATCATGGGGCTTTTCTTTCTTAAACTTTACATTTTGTTGCATCAGAATTTTTTTTCCCATTTACTTCTAAAGTTTTGTGACAGAAGTAAACAAAATAATCTATTTTTTTTCTGAAATTCTAGATAGTGAATCATAGAGAATCCTATTTTTTTCATTAAAAAATCAAGCTATCATCTAATCTTGATTTTTAAAGGGTGAATAACCAAAATTGTGAAGTTCTTTGACTCTTTAATCACTATCCTTCCACTCCTGATCCTTTGGACATATTTTTCAAAAAAAAAATCTTCAAAACATAAATCTTCACTTTTTCCCCTCACATCCCTAATCACATTTCACTTTCCATTTTCAGTGTCTAAAGACAGATCAAAGAAAACTATAATTAAATAACAATGTCCCCACTTTTGTAGTCATTGATGATGCCACAGTACCTCCAAATTAACTTGATTTAATAAGCATAGACCTCAACATGCCTTTTAAACGTTGTAAGCCAGTTTCCAGAGAATGGTGCTCTAATAGAATATTTTTTGTGGAAGCAAAATATAGAAACTGCCTCTTTAAAACATTAAAACACAATCGGTTTTGATTTTTTGTGTTAGTGGAGAGAACCCGTGGTTTAGAAAATCCAAAGTCATTCTATATGGCTTTGGAATTTTTTTATTAAGTATGGTTTTAATAGTGTATATGCTTAGTGTGTTGGGAATTTACGGTACCTCAAAATGAAAAATAAAGCCCTGAGGTGGAGTGAACAAGTATCTGGGTTCTCTGATCTAACCTACTACTTTTTTGTCTCTTCTCTGTCCCTATGCGGGAGAAAGACAGCATTGGTACCCAATTTGGTAAAAGGCACATGTCTTAACAGAGTTTTTCCTCTGTGTCTGCTTCTTTGTTTTTCTTTGTTTATTTGTTTGTTTGTTTTCGTATGGCTTTTCTTCCTCTTAAGAGGACAGGGGTACTTGTTTGGTTTAAATGTTATCTTCTTGCTTTTTGTGGTCTATAAATGACTTAAACAAAGAGAGCTAGTAACTAACAGTAAGATTTGTGACAGACAATTCTACAGATAATTAAAAACTGATTTTGAGTACTGTTTTTCTATAGTCTGTTCACAGACACTTTATTCCCAGGGGATTACTTATATATGAATGAAGACTACCAAGCAATAAGTTAATGCAATGATGAGAATGCATATGGAAGAGGAAATTCTTGAGCTGGAAAAGGACTGGACCGTCAAAATTTCGGACAAAGGAGATGAAGTTATGCTTCATGCCATTATAATCGCAGTATTTGGGTATGAAAGCATAAAGCCCTCATTAACATATTTACCAGCCCTGAGGCTTAGTTCAGAGGGGTGTAGGACAGTGCTTGAGAAAATTCACTTCCAATTTATACTCTAGGGGAGAATGGCCCTAGTTTTCTCATTGTCCAGGCCACAGATTATATAACCCTACACACACTTAGTCCTCTTAGGAGTGAACACCATCGGTACAAGGGACTTTGGTAAAAGTCAAAATGTGTAGTGGATTAGCATAATTCCATTGTCCAGACAATTCTTTTGTCCTCAGTTGTGTAGTTTCCTTGTAACAAGGACATCATTTTGGCATTTTAAAGTCCCAATTAGTTTAATATATTTAGGGCCTGAAAGCTGCAGGGCAGAGCTAGTTCTATAGTAAGAGGAAATGGGTTCATAAAAATGGCAGTATTAGGGCTGCTGGATCTAGACCAAAAATAGAAGAGGAAAGGAACTGGGTACTTCTTGAGAGTATAGAATAAATTGAGAAAGGCTAATATTAAGTGAAATAATAATAAACAAGTATAATCTAAGGGTTTGTAGTCTAATGTCTCTTGATAAAGGTTGCTAAAAGTAGAAAGCAGACTACTGGTATGTAGCCTTAAGTTTCTGAAATTAAAACTATTTTAAATAATTTTTGAAACTTCATATATCCTGATATTCTAATTGGACCTTTAGATATTCACAACAAAGAACTATAGGAACTGGAGGAAATTGTGTTTCTTCTGAATTCTCAAATGAAGATTATAGTTTCAGTCAGCCTTGTTTAACTGCTAAGGCTGTGTCCATGTATTCCCATTCTACAAAAACAAAGAAACAAACAAACAACAACAAGAAAAACAGTTTAGACCTGAGACTTTTAAATTGAGCTACAGCGCTAATATGGCAAGTCCCAGTAAAGAGTATGATAAACCAGGTAATTCTCCTATTGGGATGGGCAATAGCAACAAAAATTCATTCCAAAATACCTATTTGAAGAGGAGAATCACAGAACAAGTATGTCTCACGATTCACCTGTTTTTCTGCTGCTGGTTTTGCACTTACCTGTAAGGGTTTTACATCCAGTCGTCCCATCGTATTCAACGATGTCCGTCTTTCTTTCTTCATCTGTCCTTCATTAGATGTGTCTGATGAGAAGTAACTTTTCCCACTTATTGACGCTCTTCTTACTTCTGCGATGCTGTGTCCAGTTTTTCTTAAACACTCCATCTTAAGTTCCTCAAGAGGTTGAGTTTCTATAGAAATCACTGCTAAATGTGCTGAAATAATGTCTGGGTCTACTTTGATTGGTTTATTCCCAACGTGTGGAACTATTTTAATTGGCACTTCTCCAACTAAATCTTGATCTGACTCTTCTTTCTCTCTGTCAGGGATCATTTGAACAGCATGCTCTTGTGCCTTTTGAACAATTCTATCAAGGTCTAGATCTCCAAAGAGATCAACATTTGAATACTTTGAGTCATCTGTATCTAATGGAAAACTTGAAACTCCATTAATAATTAAACTAGCCACTTTTTTAGGGAAGACTCTGTTTGTACCTTTTATATCATAATAAAGGTCTTCATGGGTTCCCGATTGTTGCAGTACATTACTATAAACTGAATCAATAACCTGAGAAATCATTTCTATACTTTCTGGATTTAAAAACTGTTCTTCAGGATCAGTAGCAACAAGACTAATATTACTTCTGGAAATTTCAGTTGTCACAGATTTTGTCAGTTGAGATGCAATTTTATTTAACTCAGGTTTTGATAAGTTTTTTCCATCTTTGCTTGAGGCACTTGGCAACTGTATTAGTTTAGCCAAGAACAAGGCCAATGCTTCCTCCAAAATTATGGCATCCAACATGAAATGTTTTTTGGATGAATACTTTTTCGGGGACTTAAATTCATCAACAATTTTGACCACTTTTTCCATAATTTTGACCGCTTCCAGAACTAATTCTGAACTTGATACTTCTTCCTCTACTTGAGGTTTAAATTCAGAATTGGAAAGTTCCTTCACCATTAAAAAACCTATTATATCAGAGAGGACATTGCTCTTACCGATTAAATCTTTGAATATACAAGTATGTGAGCCAGAGTGCTTTAAAACACCGCTGTAAACAGAATTAACTACTTTATCAATACTTTCATTATCAGCTAAAGATATAGCAGACAATTTCTTGGCTGGCGGTATCAGTTTAATTTTACTTCTGGAGATAAATTCTTGTATTGAATTTAGTATTTTTGAGGTTATTTTTTGCATTTCAGTTTCTAGAGAATTGGTACTTTCTTTATCCACTTTTGGAAACATAGGTAAAAGCTTTGATAAAAATTTCACAGCAGTTTCTTCTATTATGTTATAAGGCAGTAGATGAGCACGTGACGGTTGAGGCTGGGGAGCACCGATAGTTTGGATAACATCTTTAAGAATATTTTCAACAACACTGTCAACTTCTGCACACTGATGTGGAGTTAGCTCTCCAGAAAAATAGTTCTGTAACTGGTTGCCAGCCACCTCTCGGAGAACTAAGTCCACTATGGTTTTTGAAACGATTACACATCCGCTGGCTACACAATTTTGTATAACCTCTTGTGTTCCAAACTGTGAAAAGAGATTATTGTAAATAGAATGAGCCACTAATTGAATAATTTCATCATCATTGGGATGTAAGGATTCCACATACTGAATAATCAAATCTTTATCTTTGGCGATCTCTGTTGTGACTGTACTTAATAACTTCATTTGAAGGAAATCCAGCTCTGTGAGCCACTTACCTTCAGCTGTTTCTGCTTTGTTTTTGGATACTGTTGAGAAAATTTTGGATAAAAGAGCAGAAATCACATTCTCTAAAAACTCATGAGGCAGCATAATAGTATATGGTGATGATGTTTGACATTCTTTGCTGGCTGTTTGAACCACCTTTTGGACCTTTATAACAACATCCTTAGATTCCAGAGGCAAACATGCTGAAGCTGGAACCTCATCAGAAAATAGCAAATTAAGCCGATGTTGAAAAATTTCATTTATCACTGCACTAGTTAGTCTTCTTGCTAAATTTTCCCCATTACTCTTGATGTTCTTACAAATGGAGTCTTGAGATCTATGTTCCTTCAAAATATTGCATAGAGAGGCGTGAACAACTTTGTTAACCAATGTTTTATCGATTGCTGGTATTTTATCTAAGAAAGATATCTTATTTAGAGAGGGTTTTTTAGTCACTTTATGCATATGTGACATTTTATCCACAGTTATTTTCTTAATGCTAGGTGATGCTTCATCTGTAGTTGATTCTTTATGCCTGGGAGGTACGTTAGGAATTGATGACTCTTTATCTACAGGTGGAAAAAACTGATTTTCCTTATCTGGCCTAAATACCTTAATTTGAGCCTTTGAAAACTCCTTTAACAGTGAATCAGTAAGTTTCATAGCTGTGTCATAGAGTTCAGCTTGATTTTCGTCATCACTTACATTTTGGTATCTATCATCTGTTTGTGTTTCTGGTGAGGTAGAAAAGATTAATTTGTTAACCATTTCAGTGATAACATCTTCTAAAAATTTAGCAGGAAAAATTCCAGGTTTACTTTTTGGTGGGTACTGAGGACGGTCCGGTTTACTAGATTCATTTTTAATCCCCTTAACTTTCACTTTCTCTGTCTCTTGTTTTTCCTCTCTTTCTCTCTGTTTCTCTCTTTTATTCTCTCGCTCTCTCTCTCTTTCTTTTTCTGTCTCTTTTTCTTCTTTCTTCTCTTTGGCAGGGAGATTTTTGTTAATTGAGAGGGATGGATACTTTGCTGTAACAGACTTTGCAAAATCCTTACCAACCTCTTGAATTACATGAAATGCCGTATCACTTGAGGGACTTGGGAGATTTGAATAAGCTGATGATTCTTGAGCATAACCTAAGATATTGTCATAAATATTTTCAGTGATATTTTGAACATGTTCATAATCTGGGTATTGTTCATTTATATCTACTAGAGGTGGAGGTTCTTTTCTCTCTTCAATGTTTGGCTTTTGGGTTACTCTTTTCTCAGTTTTATCTGTTGTGGTCCCTGTATTTCTCACTTTAGATGTCAAAGAAGATAATTGAATGGGATTGTCTTCTTTTTCAAATGAATTTTCTCTTGTTTTGTCAATCTTCTTCTCATTGTTTATTTCAAAGTCTGGTCCCGGTATTTCTTCTTCATCTTCTGTATCATCAGTAGCTACTGGAATTTGTGTGTGTATCTCATTACCTTGCCTCTCTCCTTCTTTTGAAATAAATTTGCTTTTCTTCTCAATTTCATTATTTTTAAGTGTTACCCTCAAATCTGGCTTCTGAGTGTCTTTACTTTTCACACTAGTAGTTGGAGAAGTAACTTTTGATACATTCTCATTATTGATTTGAATTGTATTTCCCATTTTATTTTCATTCTCTTTCTTTTTATTTGCCATACGTGCAGCTGACCCTGATAACAGGTTAACTGTGTTGTATTTCATACTTCCAGTTATAGAAGTAACTTCTGGATCTTGGACTTCGCCCTTTTTAATTGATGTCTCCTCAGTTTGGAAACTTTTCTTTCTGTTCATTTTACCTCTATCTATTTCCAAAGTGCCCAACAAATTTTTCCAGTCAAAGGTTAGAGAAGTGTGTTTATATGATTGTTCTGGTAAAATAAGTTGGTTTCCTTTTAAGCATCTGTTTATCTCTGTAGAGGTTTCCTGTGGTAGGTGTTGAATCCTTTGGGTGATATTATCTGGATTTAGAAATGAAAAGAATGTGGAAGACCAGTCTCCTGAAAAAAGTGGTTGAATCTTGAAAGCAGAGATTGCCTTCTGGGCTAAAGCAGCAATCATTTCTATTACAATGTTACTTTTATCATCCTTCTGAATTTCATTAGATTTGTACTTTGCTATAAACTGATCGTACACAAAATTGGATATCTTATCAACTGACTCTTTACCAACTGCTGGAAGAGAAAACATTCCTTCAGCATTTGGTAAAACTCTAATTTCATTTTTCCTAAATTCTCTTATCAGAGAGTTTGCAAATTTTATAGCCAAGTCCACAACATCTGTCTCTGGAATTTTTTTCTTAGAATCTTCAGTAATACTTGGAAGAGAATAAAATTTGTGAACGAGGTCAACAATTACATCTTCCAAAAATGTAGCTGAATATAGAGAAGTCTGCGTCTTTTCTTTACCAGGTTTAGTAAGTATAGAGACATGGTCATAATCCTTGGAAGAGGATTCTTCACCATGTAAAAATGGCTGCAGATGATGGTCCATGATTTCCTTCATAATGAAACCAGCTATGTTACTAAGTAATGAGCCTACTTTTTTGCCTGCATCTTTTTGCATGTCAGCTTGAAATTCAGATTTTTTCAAAATATTATTACATACAGAGTCAACCAATTTCTCAATCATTTCTAATTGCATACTTTCTGCATTCTCCTCTGCTGTGGCAAGGCGGATTTCATGTTCAGAAATTTCTTTGATAATTTCATCAGTCAGTTTTGAAACTGTATTCATAAACTCATAGTCTGGTAAAGCCTCTTCCTCTTTAAGTTCACTTTCAGTGTCAGCTGAACGGAAGATATGCACTAGAAGCTTGTAAATCATATCTTCTAAAAGAGAACGAGGCAGCACAGTAATACATGATGGCAAGGTGTGACTATCTTTCATGATGACATTGAGCACATTTCTGATGATTTTATCAGCTTGAGGGCACGAATAGGAAGAAGACACTAATTCTCCTGAAACTAGCGATTGCACCTCATAATCATATATTTCTTCTAATAGCAAATGATATATTTTCCTTCCAAAACAAACAGTGTCACTTTGTATAGCCCTATATACTTGAATCAGAGACTCATATTCATCTAATATTTTTTCATAAATTAGGTTGACCATTTTTTGAACCATTTCTTTATACCCTTCTGACAAACACACATCATCATCAACGTAATCTGCAACGAAAATCTCTGATGTGGTGAACTCCAGAACAATTGATTTTACTAATGCTGTAACAATGCCAGTAATTTTGGCTTTTACTGTATCTGGATTTTCAGCAGCTAAGACATTATGTGAGAATGCATAAAGGAGTTTACATAAAAGCTCAGCAATTACTTCCTCTAAAAAGACAGCCGAGTTTACAATGAAAGACAACTCTCTTTGTTTAGGAGTTTTTGCTTTCTGTTTATAGTTTTGATCAACTGCAGCTGAAAGGGAAGTTTTATCTCCAGATAAAAATGACTGAAGATGGTGGTTAAATATTTCTTTTATTATAAAACTTGCTATTTTTGAAACAGTTATGCTACTTATATCTTTTTTATCTTTTGTAAGAGACTGGTATAGATTTGAATATGAAAGGTCAGCATAAATGGAATAAACCATAGACTGGATATCTTTTTCTGAAATCATACTTTGTTTTTCATTGCCATGTTTAATAATACATATTGCGTGTTTTGAAATTATTGACATGATTTCATTTATCAGTTTTATGACTGTATTGCTTAAGTCTGATTGAGAACTATCTGGGCATTCTGCACTGGAGGCCAGTGGATTCATCTGAGATATAAGCTGAGTGATGATTTTTTCCATATGAGTATGTGATAACTTAGTAGTATACATTGTGGACACCTGTCTTTGGGATCTTGATTTAGTAATGTCACATTGAACTCTCTCTGTTAAAACATTAGTGTTTAGTTTGGAGTGTGACTTAAAAGGAAGCTTTCCTATAAGACTTGGATGAATTTGGAAATCAACAGTTTCAGCCAAGATGATTTTAGTTATTCTTGCAGCCAATGTCTTTAAATCATTTAGAAAATCATTGTTGGGCATAATTTCCATTTCATATTCTTGCAAAAATTTGCTGTACACCATGTCAATAATGTTTTTCACTACATCTCTCTCCACTGGAGGCAAACACAATTGTTCCTCAGCATTCTCTAAAATAGTAACTTGGGCTTTTGAGAATTCCTCTGCTATCAAATGTATGAGATTTTCAGCTTTATCAAACAGTTCATCTTCTGAATCTCTTACTGATTTTGTTTGTACAATGCCTAACACCCTGTGGAATACTTTACTTAATACCCCAGAGACCACATCTTCCAAAAAAGTTGAAGAATAAACACTGGCATAAAACCACTGCCTTCTCTCATTGTCAAGAGATGTGGATGAAGAAGGCAATGACTTTCCATCCACAAATGGCTGAAGATGTTGTTGACAGATATGTTTAATGATAAAACCTGCGATTCTCTCAATAAGAACATCATTACTGCTTGTGATATTTTGCTCAACAGATTCTTGAGACTCAGAGTTTTGTAAAATATTTGTGAATACTGAGTCAACGAGATGCTGAACATCATCCTCTGAATAAACAAACTTGGTTTCTTCTTCATCTTTTGAAAATCGAATTTCATGTTGACAAATTTTCATCCTAATATCAGTGATTATATCTGAAGCAATTTCATTGAAATTCACTCTTGATCTGTCTTTTGGAATTTCTCTCTTTGGAACAAAGTTAGATGCAGAAGAAAAGATTCTAGATAATAATACTCTGATCATGTCTTCTAAAAATGTGTATGGCAGCAAGGTGTTATAAGGAGATAAACTCTGACTTGGCTTGGTAGATTTACTGATGTTATTAATAACATCTTGAACAATATTCTCAGCTGTGGAAATAGAATAAGATGTCCCATCTCCAGAAAACAGTGGATGAAGAAGGTAATCTGAAATAGCAGCTACAATTAAATTGGTAATTTTTTCTACAAAAATTTCACTGTCTTCAGACTCTTTATCAAGCTCAGGGTCCAGCCCATGCTGTTTGAAAACATTTCTACAAACTGAGGTGACGAGTTCATCCACAAGGTCTGTATCAACAGAAGGGTAAGATTGCTCTTTGTCATCACATAGAATGTGAATTTTAGCTTTGTCAAAGTAGTTATTTATTGAGTTTACTATTTTTTGTGTCATGTTTTCCAGCTCAATTTCAGTGTTGTGCTTTGAACTGAAAATCTTTGATAAAAGTCTGGCAACAATTTCCCTTACAAATGTATCAGGGTAAATACCTAAGGGTAATGGTGTATGGTGTCTGTGTGCCTCTGTGACTTCACTGGGAACCTGGTGAACCATGTTCGATATTGCATCCAATGGAGTATTGGGGTGAGGCAAACCTTCTTCACACAAAAATGGTTGAAGGTGATTTTCAATAATCTCTTGGATAATAAAACTGGCTATTCGGTCAACCATAATTGGTTTTTGGCTGACTATACTTTTCTGTATTGAAACAGGAGATTCAGAAGTTTGTACAATATTACTATACACAGAATCCACCATCCTCTGGAGGTTTTCTTCTGTATGTAGATGCTGATTATCATATATAGTGAAACAAATTTTATGTCTTGAAATGGCGGATATAACCTTATTTACTATACAGGTAGACATTTCATTAAAATCTGAACTCATAAAATATTTTTTTCCCAAAGAGCAAGCCTTACTGGGTGGAGAAATGAGTTGAGATAAAAGTCTTCTGATGATATCTTCTAAAAATGAGTGTGATAACATGGTGCTATAGCCTGCTGAAGACCTGGGTTTGGAAGTAAATTCTCTCAGGTTATTTTGAAGTTTCTGCAATATAATTGCAGCTTCGAGAGGGTAATATGAATTAGGTGTGAGCTTTGCCCTGAAGCAAGATGGGAGTTGGTAGTCTAAAATCTCTAACAATATGCCATTAGTTATTTGTTGTGTTACTGAGGTAGTGTCAAGTGCCAGATTACCACCACAGAACACTTTTAATTTATAGTTCTGAAAAACATCATAAAAAATGGAGTCAACAATCCTACTAACAGTTTCTTTATGGACCGGTGGAAAACACAGCCTTTCTTCAGCATTCCGTAGAACAGTGACTTCTGCGTTATTAAACTCATTCACTACATTGTTGACAAGTAATGTATTCATCTCATTAAGCTGGGCCTCAATAATGTTTTCATTTTTGGCCCACAGTGAAGTAGAGAGATTAAAAAACAGTTCTGAAATGATTTCCTCCAAAAATGTAGCTGAATAAACACCTGTATTAATAGCTCCCATATATAGCTTATTATGGATGGCTATTGTATCCATATCCTTTGTTCTCTGTCTTTCAAGTGTTGACACAGAAGAGCAATTTACTGAACACTTCTTGCCAAATGGTGCTTGTATTTTGGAGCTGACCACACTGGGATTTTTCAGGGATCCTGTCAAGTTATTGCTGTCATAACTCATGTATCCTAAAAAGCCTTTACCTTGTCTTAATTCTGCTAATTCTGGCCTTTTTGATTTTAAGAAACTAGACTGCATTTCTCTTGTCCTATATTTTAACTGAGTGTTTGCAAAAGGTGGACTCTGGGAGAGTTGCATACTGTGACATAGTTTGTCCATCAATGATTTAACTAGGCTGTGGGAAATAATAGTAAGCATAGAGTCTGATGACAATAAATCTTGATCCATTTCTGCCAGATTTTCCACAAGGTCTGACACACAATCTCCTTGCAATTGTTCACAGTCCATCGCTCCCTTACAATAATTAAATTCTTTATCTTTCACACTTTGAAACATTTTTAAAAGATGATGTTCTTCTGCTGCTATTTCATCAGAAAGAGGGCCGTTATCAAGAAAGACAGTGTTTGTGAATTTTTCCAAAAGTGTTCTAGTAAGTTTCTCACACACGATATTGAGAAGAAAAACTGATTTTGGGGTGAGCCCTAGGTTATTTCCAAGTACGCTATTACTTCGCTGGTCATTTGAGAATGAGAAAAATGTTCTTGCTTTTTTGTCAGAATCCATAGCCTCACGTAGGTGTTCATCTGGTAAAAATAAATCTAAAACAATATTAAAAACTTTATTGACTACTTCTTTGTATTCACAAGTTTGTAGGCTACCAACTGGATTGTCTAATTTATATGCCAGGTAATGTAATTTATTTTTTTGAGTGAGATGATCAATTTGGTGAGTAGCTGATTCCAAATCTCGGCAACCTGTCTGTCTTTCCATGGTGTTTGTTTTGTTGCAAATAGGCACACTATTGCTTCTAAGCATGGGAAATGGTGTATTTTTTCTATTGCTTTCAAGGTGATGAGTTATTCCTATTTCTTGTGACAGTACATGAATCACTCCTATTAAGAGATCCTGAAAGATATTATCAAAATCAGCAGCAGCTACTCCTGGGCAGTAAATGTACTTTGTCTTTAAAGACAACATTTGCTGTGTAATATCAGGTTCTATAATGTTACCATTAAAAAGGATCTCAGTAATGGTCTCAGAAATTCTTAAAGCAAGTTCTCCAATAGCAATTGACCTGTTCTTAAACACTTGAGAATCAATTGAAATTATCTTGTTAAATGCTGCATTTTGGCTTTCCCTTGCTTTATCCTTTCCTCTGCCATCATTGGTGCTATCAGAAATGCTTGAAATTAAATGGCAAATGACCGACTCAGTGAGATGGTCACAAAATTGATAAAGCGAGGAATCATTGTATATGCTTCTTAGAGGCTGTTTTGATTTGTAGTTTTTCTTTGACACTGTAGAAACAATAGATGCCTTCTCCTCACTGGGAACTTAAAAAAAGAAAACATTACCATTTTTAGCATGCATTAAGGGAAATATGGAAAATTCAATATACTGGTAACTATTTACATATGAATTTCACGTTTGGAACACCTCACTCGTCAGGAAAGAAATTGGGTTTTCTTCTGACATTCATTTCCCATCTGTGGAATCTTAATTTTAGCCAGAAAGTTGAGAAAACAACCCTGAAGAATTCAATCTCTAAGTCAAGTGCTGATAATCTGTCTTGCTTAGATGGTTAGCAAGAAGCTGGAAATCCGGGGCATAAAAATGATTTCCAAGTTTAGTGTTACATTCTAGCATGCCTACAGTGATCTATAGAGACATATAATTATTTAAAAAATATATTTGTAGTCAAAACATTTAAAGTTATACTGTGTATTACTTTTAGGAAGCTAAGGAGTTGTGAACTTGACTGAAATAAAAGTGAGCTAACACCACAAAGGTTAGGGATAGATGACAATGTCAGTAATACTTTAACCCCTGGATTGCAGTCAGTCACAAAGTTTGTCCCAAACCAGCCATATGGAATTAGGCACTCTTTGTGGATGTGGGAGGCTTTTAGCTGAGCTTTGACTGCTCAAAAGTATTTGGCCATATTGCGATGAAGGAAGTGAAGTAAGAATATTTCATGTGAAAGAATGAGCACAAGTGAAATCACTGCAAGGCTCTGGACATGTCTAAGAATAGAGAATTGATTTGATAGAAGAGCTAAATACCAATGGGATGGAATTATGGTGCTTCTCTTGTCTTTTCTTTATTAATTCTTTAAGTTAAATTATGCTATCCTTGGAGAGAGTCTGTTTATGAGCTTGCGATTGCAGGTACACAACTATCCATCTTGAAAAAAAATACCAGTTTTAAGAATGGGACATGACCTCCTCCTGCAGGTTTTAGGACTGGTAATATGTGGTCTCCTATTTGGATATTGGGCAAGTGATACATCTGGACTGGTAATGTAGCAACTAATTGCTAGTAACTGGAATTATTGATCCAGTTCAGGGCTATTATAATATCACTATGTTCAATTTTATGACATTGCCAGTAATTAACAGGCTTGGACATACAAAAATGGCTATTACATATGGTTCAACTTAACATATATAGATGAGCCTTCTTAGAAAGAGAGTGAAAATAACTTTGTAAGAATATGTTTGGAGCATTATACCTAAAAGGAATTTAAGAATACTGCAATGTAAATAAAACGAGATGCTTAATACCACTGTTCTTATAAACTGTGACTAACAGTGGCAAAGACTTCCACTGTAAACCTCGAAAAGGTGAATCACTGACTTCAATCAATTAACTGTGTATTTGGTATGATTATAAAGAAGTCATGCGTAAGAACTTAAAAAAACTCTTTGGAATTCATACCTCATGCTTAACCCAAATCCCCTGCTTTGATGTACCCTCATTTTCTCACACCTGTAGATATAGGAAACTGAGCAAGAGATACTTTCAGAGTCAAACCAGGTGAATGTATAACCCTTTTTTTTTTTTTTTTTTTAGTATCCTGGTTTATCAAGAAGTACTAAGTACCCCACCTCCAAGTCTATTTTCAGAAAAACAGTAAATATAGTTTCTTGGTTAGTTGATCTTTAAGCATATCAGACTATTTTCTCTAAATTATGCCAAATTGTAAAGTAAGTTATCTTTTGCTTACCTCTAGTTTTGAAATTCTTCAAATGTATGATCACACATGTAGTTACATGTCTTGCTACCAAATTAATTTCATTTGGACCCAGTTCATAATCAGCAAAAGCAATGACTTCAAGTTCCTTCAGAGCCTTTATCTTTGGGTACCCCTTACTTTCCCATTTTTGCAATAAAGAACAATCTCCCATGCTGGCTTCAGGTTTTTCTTCCTGTTCAGGTATACAGCTGATTCTTTTATCACACATTCCCAGCAAACTTTTCTCTTCATTCTCTTGTCCTGTAGGGTTTTGCCTTGATATGAAAAATGGTTTCATTGTTTCCATGCTTTCATTTCTGTGTGGTTGACTTGGGAAACCATAGCTTGACAACACAGTATTGACAATATTTTCTGCAGCTAAACATATTTTGAGTGGAGAAACAGTTGTCTGAGTTAGGTCTGGCTCAACAACTGGTTTTAGGGTCTCATAATGAAACACACTTGGATTTTCACCTTTTCCCATTTCTATGAATGACAAAACTTGCTTTAATTCTTCTTCTGTGGATTCATTTGCTCTCTTAATCAGCTTTTGTAAGACACTGTCTGCAGGAAGGGAGCTATGTCCTTTTATGGCTTGATCAAAGGGGCTGAAATTAGATTCCGTTGGGCTGTAGTCTTTCACTTTGCTTCTAGGACATAGTGGTGTATTTTCTGAATCAGGTCTTTCCATTGGCTCTGTGCTTTTAATTATGTCTCTGGCATATGAGGATACATTTGATGAAGCCCTATATTTTTTTTTCATGTCTTCTTTGGAATAAAACACCAAACCAGGTACACTGATTTGTGGAGGATTATTTCCCAAACTAACTTCCTTTAACTTTGACACTGGCATTTTCATATCCGTTGCTAATTCAACCTGATTAACAATGTAGATATTTTCCACTCCTTGGAATGAACTGTCCATTGGAAGGTTTTTGATCAGAGACTCATTGAAATAAGTACACTGGTCTAATAGTTTGCCAATGACCTCACTGGCTACAATGTTCTCGTTCAATATGCTAATTGAAGATGGTTCTATTTGGCTTATTTCTTTGTCTACCTTGCTCTTAATTATACCAAGCATGTCACTGACGATATTAACAGCATATGTATGTAATTCTGAATGGAATGAATGAACTCGTAGAATAGCATTCTGTGTATTTTCCTTGGAAATAACAGTACTTGACTTGGATTCATCAGAAAACATTTTCAGTGGTTGTAATTTTGGCAACATCGTTTTGCTTAATAGTCTCTGCTGGACAGAAAAAAGGTTTTCTATAGGCATTTTCACTATTTCAGAAAACTCATATTTAGAGATATGTTTAAACTGCACGTCTACAAATGACTCGAATATTTTTAAAATTCTTTCGACAATTTCTTGAACAATTTGCTTGCTGGAGCCCAAAGACATATGGTCTTTTATCTTCATGTTATAGATTGGCACACTGCTGAGGATATCCTTGGTTGGAAAACTGTATTTACTTTTAGTAGCAATGTGTTGTTTCCTCCTTGCTAGAGTTTCTTTACTATCTGGGGTAGGCATCTGGGACAAAAAGCACAGCTGTAATTTTTCAAATACCATTTCAATAATTTCCTTTCCAAACATATTAATTTGTGCTTTGGTATCTTCACTTCTAGTAGAAGTTCCTTTAAAATTATTATGGAACCTGTTTTCACAGTCCTCAAGATGTGGCGAATTTAAAAATGAAAGAGAATATCCTAATTCTTTTGCTTCTATTGAAATTTTGGTCAAAACATTTTCAGCTATCATCCATAGCTCACATTTTTCACTTTCCATGTCATTTGTTTCTGCTTGCCATTTGTCAAATATTTTTTTAAATATACCATCTTTCGGAAAAATCTGTTCTAGCTGTGAAGAAACATTTTCCAAGTAAAAGCATCCTTGTGTTTTGGCAAGAGAACCTGTACCTATATTCCCCTGTGACAGTTTGTGACCATCCAGATGTGAGAATTTGATCTGATAAGCCAAATTGTGATTACTTATAGCATATAATCCTTGCAAAACTGTAGTAACTATTTTATTTGCTGCCATGATTTCATCGGATGGTAAAGCTTTCACCTTCTCTATTGCTCTAGTTTGCTTCACCTTTTCAAATTCTTTCACAATTGTTTCCAGGATATTACTTATTACATCCTTCGCATACATTTTTAATTCTGAAGTGGGCAATTTTGTTTCCAGTAAGACTTGTGCATCTCCTGTTGACAGGATGTGTGGCAGCTCAGTGGCAGTCTTGGACCGGCTGTCCTTTGGAGTCTTTTCTACAGGATTTAACTTGGTCTTGCTTTTGGCCTTAGCACCACTACGTCCTAGATGTGGTTTTCTTCTAAATTTAGGCAAAGAAGTAACTTTTGATCTTGCTTTTAAACTTGTTTTAAAACCTGGCTGAGGGCTGCCTTTAGGGCTCTCTTTAAAACTGTGTAGCCTTAGAGATTGCAACTCGTCAGCACGACCTTCAGCGGAAGGGGTCTCTTCTAGATGAAATGAGGCAAAATTTGTGATCTTACTGAGAACCAGTTCGACTAAATCCTTTGCTACTTGCAGAGATGAATACTGCAGAACATTGTTTTCCAATAGAGAGACACTTTTTTTGTCTGCATAAGGATAAACCTGTGGTATCACATATCTAGAGGATGTACTTTGTTGCCCTGCTTGTTTAGTTTCCCCGGCTGAAAGAAACGATGGTTTCTTGGGTAAGGTATCATTGTCGTCAGATGCTTCTTCTTTTTTATTGCTTTCATATAAGCATGCCACAACTACAGAGTACATTTTCCCCAAAACACTTTCAACTATGTCATTTGCCACACTGTTAATATGTGATTGAAGAAAGTTTCTTTGTGCCATGTCTGATGTTTTAATTTTAGAGTTATATACAAAGTAGGGGATTTCATTAAATGGAGGCAAATGGCCTGTGATCTCCATTATTCTTTGATATACTTTACTTAAAATTTCTTCCACTGCACTGAGTAGTGCAGTTTTTCCTTTTTGTTTTGATTCTCCATTTCTCATAAATATGTCTTCCAAAACAATTCTCTGGCTTTCCTTTTCCGGTGTTGTTTCGTTTTGTTCTAATGGATTCTTGGAAAACAGAGAGACTTTGGTGTTTTCCTCCTGCTCTATTTGCCCCGGCAATATTTCATTTGATACAGTTAATTGTGAAAATGAGTTAGGAATGTCTTCTGAGTAAAAACTAATTTCTTTTACAGATTTTTTATCACATAAAATCTTTAAGAGACTGTTGACAGTTTCACTCACAATGATGTTTTCTTGGAATAAAATATTGTTTTGATACGGATACACCTTTTGGATTTCTAGGTCTAAGTCATTTTTAATAAGCTTCAAAACGGCACTGGCAATGATGTCAGCATATTCCTTGAGACTAGTTTGTGATAGATGAATTGTGGATCCAAGTTTTTCTCTGTAACTGGCAAAAGTGTAACCTGGAGGCTCTTGGCTGAGAATATTTTCAGTTGATATTTTCAGAACCCTCACATTTGATTGCATTTGATTTGATTCATGAAAGATGCTATCATCTTGTTTATGATTTTCCAGTTCTGGGCAAACAAACAACTTTTCTTTAGGCTGGAAAGCTAAAGTAATTAACGAATCTATTCTTTCTGTGGCAAAAGATTCTAACCGATTAAAAATAGTTTTAGTAATGAAGTTAGCATTTTCCTCCAATGGGTCAGGAGCAGATTTCTTGGTGTATTCTTTCTCTACTACAGTTATCTGACTATCATCAGCATAAGCTGATTTCAGATTTTTTGAAGATGAAAAACACTCTGTATTTCTTTCACTTTTTGACTCCGTGAGAGGAGGCCGTTGACACACTGCTTGTGAAAACATATCACAAAAGGTAAGGGGCAATCTTGCAGAAGTAGGGTCCTCTGTATTTATGCCAAGCATGACAGCAGAACTGAGATTATGAAGAACGATGTCCACTATATCATTGGATATCAAAATGGCATCTGATTTAGGAACTGAAAGTTTTGGAGTAATCTTATTTGCACCTTCAATGTACATTTCAGAATTTGCTCCAGACTGTTTATCAGCTATGCTGCATTTCAGAGCGGGTGTGGAAAATGAGAGATTATTTTGATACAATGTTTTTTCATAAATATCACATAAGATCCCTTCAATGGTATCTTGTATTTGAAACTGAAGTACTTTTCGATATTCAGTCTTACCAAACATCTTTTCAATACCTTCTTGCCGATCTGAATTCGTCTCTTTGTCACAGTTGTTTCTGTCACATTTGCCTTTAGACGATACAATATCTAATACTGTGGTAACAATTTGACTTGCAATACCTTCAGAAACCACAATGTTATGAGTTACGAAAGGACTTTCCCTTTCTTTATCTAACTCATGTTTGATTGTTTGTAGAATTTTTCTGGCCACTTCTGTTGCATATGTATTTAATTTATTTAAAGAGAGTTGGCATGAGTTGGTCTTTTCTGATGTAATATGATCCACTGAGTAGCAAGAAAATCGATCATCGGAACATGAATCTTCAGCTGATAATGTTTTGCTTAATGTATTTTTATCCTGCTGAACAGGTAAAGCCATTGGAACTGTGAAGTTGATTTGGGGACAAAAAAGGGATTTTACTTTGTGAGCAGTAAAAGTTTCTAGATTTGTTAATATTGCCTGTACAATATCTTCAACTACATTTATGTTGGCCTGTTTGTCAACATTGAATCTGGACTGAATAGCACATGGATTCTTGTCCAGCGCAGTAACAGAGGACTTTTCTTCATAGGTGTGTTCATGAAAAGGAACATTGGTTGAAAAGGTGATGGTTTTATACCTGGTTTTACTTGCATTTCTCTCTGTCATGGCAGCTGAATAAAGTTTATGAAATACAATTCTAACAACATCATCTGACACTATGGTTACATCTGCTTCAGACACTAAAGGGCCCATCGTCTTATCTAAAAATTGAGATGTTTGAGCGATTGGCTCATCAACATTGTGAAGAATGTTATTTAAAGGAGAGTCGGAGAGAGAAAGCACATTTAATTGCTTGACCAAAGCACCTTGAAAAATTTCATTCAAAATATTTCTTATGATGGGAATGATCGGAGACTTCTGTGGTTCTTTGAGTTTCACTTCAATTTTGTTTAAGGTTCTTTCTAGAACCCATTGTTGAAGAGAATCTGATTTAGTTTCTTCTCTTAGTGATGTTCTCTCTCTGGTGAATTCGTTCTCTGTATGTTCAGCATCTTCTAGAAATGAATCTGATTCAGCTCCTCCAGGAAGGAAATTTCCATAGGTTGGCCTGTATCGATAATTTTCAATGCCTCTTTCTTCATGTTCAGTTTCATTAAACATACCTTGGGATACTGCTTCTAAAATTAAATTGACTATATTCTTAAGCATTTGATTCTCACGTGGTGGAGTTTTTATGCTTGTCTTCAAATCTGAGTTCATATTTAATTCAGTTTGAATAGCTTTTAAAATACTACTTGATACCTTCTTTGCATGCTTGTATAAAGTAGACTGCAATAGTTCTTCATGTGTGTCTGTGAAAACATTGGTACTTTCACATTTTAAGTCCATCTTACTGCTATTTTTATTTCCATCACTAATAGAATCCAGAGTTTCTAAATTTCCGTTGGCAAATCCCTCCAGTTTGGCAAAAACCATATTAAGAATATCTGAAGCCACAGATTTCAGTTTATTTGACTGTATTTCTTTTGTCCTCCCTGTTTTGGAAGACACAGGAGCAATAGTTTTTACCTTATTTTTACTCCCTTCTTCATTACTCTTCTGAACCATCATCCTGGAAACTATGCTGTAGATTATGTCTGTGCATTTGGCAATTTCCTCAATAATCGAAGCAAATGATAAGCTGTCAATATCAGGAGCTTCTGAGACAACTTTAATTCCAGAACTTGTGAAACTGGTATCCATGTCAATATTACATAATTTTGCAAGGATATATTCCAAAATTGTTTTGGAAACGAGCTGAATATTAGACTGCAATTCAGTAGCCCTTTGCTGATTCTCGTTCTTCGTCTTTCTGTTTAGCATACTACAAGATGGCTGACAGTCAGGATGAGCTCCTATGAGCTTAAGAAGCATGTCATACAGTGTTTCCCCAATCCTATCTACTATTTGCAATCTCATCTTCTCTGTGAGATCTTTTCCATTAGAGACACTATGGAGAGCACATGGAGTAGCCAAATATTGGTGAAAAGATTTTTTATCCTGCCTACTTGGCAAAATGTTTTGTTTTTCACCATTGTCAGAGCCATATGAAGCTGAAGGCATTGACTTATCTGAAGGGAGTGAAATACTGCTTTGATCTGGATGCCCACTTGATAGTATTTCACAAATACAAGTTAATAATGGAGATGCCATAATGTCATCATCAAGACTTGAGACAAGAGATTCTAATTTATCAGTGTCAGCAAAAAATCCTTCAGGAGATTTGGTGTGGTCTGTTTCCCGAAAGTTGCGGTTTTTCTTATCAAGTTCCAGTTCATCCTGGATAGCACGCAAAACAATGTTTACCACTTTAATTGTGTATGTACTAAGCTGAGATTGTAGGGAAGATTGCTCTGCAAGTGGAGATTTGGAGCCTATTTGCAATTTTGGATAAATGAGTAACTTCAGCCTTTTGAAAACTGTGTTAATGATCTTATCAGTAAGATCACCTATAGGTTTAAGTTCACTTTCTTCAGATTTTAACAGGGATGGTTTGGTAGGAGGTAAGTCAAGCGAAGATAAATATTTCATTTTCTTTTCACTGTCAAACCATATATTTAGTGACTTTTTATTTGATGCTTCCTTGGCCATGTGGGGTATATCAGAAGTATCTAGAGAAGTTTGATGAACTGATGAAGAACTGTGGCTTTTGGTGGTACTGGGCATGCAGCTGGATGCCTTATGGAGTATATTTAGCACAGCATCTGTTATTTCTTGGGCCACAGTATGAATTTCTGACTCAGAGAACATCTGTTCCATCCATTCTTGATGTGAGAGTCCTTGCGGTTTTTCTGCAACAAGAGCTGAAGCTTCTTTCCCAGTTTTACTGCCTAAGTGACCTGGAGGAACCGAAGATATGCCCTTGAACATTTCTGTTAAAATACTTTTAATTATGTTTTGTGAAGCCTTTTGCATTTTATGCTTTTGATCTTGGTTGAAAATCAAAATGTCTTCTTTCAGACATGGCTTTTCCTTTAAAATTTCTTGATTATTAAAACATGGTAACTCAGTCTTTAATCCCGCATCATAAAACGCAAGTTTGCTTCTTGGAGAGGCAGGCTTTGTGGATGGTCTGCTATTTCTTTTGTATTCAAAACAAGTCTTTCCTTTTGTAAACCAATCCTCAGGATTCTGTTTTAGTGATTTTGCTTTTTCTTCTTTAAAAGATGAATCAAGCACATTTTCCACAATTTTGTCTATTTCTTCATTATCATCTTCAGAATACAGGACCATGCCAGGAACATTGACAGGTGGAAATGGTTTTCTAGACCTAGGACCGCTGGGTAACCTTGTGCCAGTTATTCTGTACTTTCCTTCAGGGTCAGAAACATTACTCAGTCTAGAGCGTCTACGTTTTTTACCATCTGCTTTTAATGGCTTCTGGTCCAGCTGAGTGAAGATATCATTGAGTAGCTGAAGGAGTACTACCGTTTCTTCAGAGGCAATCAGCCTCTCACTATTAAGTTCAGTGTGTATGTACCCTAGTATAGCACTGATTGCTTCCTCTACATAGCCAACCAGAGAGGACTGCGAACAGATATTTGATATTAAGTTTTGTATTTCTTCTTTAAGAGTTAAATTGGCTTCATCAGTTTCAAGACTACATTTCTTTTTGTCAGCTTTTTTAAGGAACGTACGTGTTTGGTTTGTCATATGTTGCTGATAGGAAAGTTTAGTTGGATCTCCGAGAGGAGGAAGGTCATCTTGCTTACAAGGTACAAGAGTCATAAACTTTTGTAAAATGGCATGCACCATATCCTCTGCAATATCACACATGAGTTTCATAGGCAGTGAAGGTAGTGAAGCTTCTAAAGGTTTTCCATTTGATGGAGTGAGATATTCTCCACTGGGTGTTAAGCTTGGTTTTATGTCGACTGACAAATCTTCTTGTAAAAACATCTCAAAACATTTTTTTTCAGCTGCAGACTGGAGCTTCTCAAGCATATTTTCCACAATCTCTGAAGCAACCGAGGAGATATCAGTATTGGAGAGCAAACCTGTTTTATCAGGCTCGGTTTGATCAACAAACACTTCAGCAGTAACAGAAGAGATAGATGGAATGGCCTGTGTTAAGTCAGACATTATTTCTTTAAAAATTCTTTCTAAAATTAATTCAGTTTCTGCTTTTAAGTGACATTTAAAATTAACAAAAATATTCTTTAAATTCTTTATTTCACTCATGGCTTTTGCTTTTTGGTCAGAAAATTCTACACTCTGTAAGCCATCTGTTTCAGTGGTAGCATCCTTAGATTTTTTTGTGCCTGTTTCAAATGATGCTAAAAGGTGACTATCAGATTTACAACTTCTTAGCTTAGGGTATGCATATATCATGCTGGTTTTATTCTTTTTTAGTCCAGATGTTATAGATTGTCCTTTTATGTTATATGTATTTCCAACTGCCCTTCCCACATGTGCAGAAGGTGGTTTTAAAGGTGAGGTTGGCCACCTCACTGATCTGTCAACTACAAATGCACAGGGCTCTCTCTGAAATGTTTTAGTTGTTGCAGATGTATAGCTTCTATATGTAAACTCTTCACTGCATGTGCTACAAAAACTTGAACTATCTGAAGAGAGGACAGACTCATCAGACACTATGTATGTATTATTTTGCAACCTTTCTTCATACTTTGTGATGGCTGGATATAATATACTGGTCACTGTAGCCACAACCCAGGTCATTATATTCTGAATTATGCTATTTAGTTCTTCAGACGTTACCTAGAAAGGAGGCAAACAGGAATGAAAACACCATATCAGAACTCACCCTATTCTGGGACAGAGGGTAACATTTAATTATTTATTTTTATATCAAATGATGCAAGGCTGGATACCATCACGGTTATGAAGAGAACATGGTAAAAATTTATCTTGAATTTCAGATTAACTTCAAGTTGGTTTATTTTTTAATACAATAAAATAATTTTATATAAATTCCCATTTGATTCACATTCCCTTAGAAGGTTTTTTTTTTCCTACCTCTCCGCTCCCCCCCCCCCAACATTTATTGCTGAGCTGCATGAGAAATTATTTTAAAAATACAACAGATAATTTCTATCAGAATATTTCTCAAAACAGATGTGGTGAAAATATTTGGGTGCTTTGAGAGGCATGTGTCTAGCTAAGATGTAAGGATGGAAGATAAGCCATCTCTGTTCCCCATTCCCTGGCACAGCTAATTGTTAAGAATTATTTGATAGGCACTAAAATAATTAATGCACTACAGAGATTGAATGGCTTTGTATCCAACAAAAGAGTACCTGTACAAACTGTCTTACAGAGGCTGAGAAAAGATGATACAGTGAAGGAACCATTTAGTTTAGAAAGAAAATAAGGGCTAAGCTAGAACTGGGTCTTAAAAGAGTCAGGAGCTGAGCAAGGGTGGGGAAGTTGGAAAATTCCTCATTTTGAGCTGGAAATAAATTTGGATGACCATTTCCTTAGTGGTCAATGATATTGTCACAGATTAAACTGGAATAAGAGTGGACACTGAATGCATCTGTAGAATTCTATATACCTCTCCTTACTTACTGAAAATCTGTTTGGGGCTCACAGAAATCCTTATACCTATAATAAACTAGTAGTCTGTTTTTCAATTGGTACACTTGAGACATAAAGGCTGTAGACAATAACCGGTAGCAAAGCCTGCAAGGCTGGTATGTAGGTAGCAGGGTAAGCAATAGGATTCTTGTAATGGGCTGTTCACATCCCAAACATTGTCTTATGTTTGTATGGCATTATTCATGTTTTGGGCCAACATTCAAAAAAAATTAACACTTATGTAGCATACTGTCTCCTGACACATTTGAGAGTGTTTGGGGGCACCCCAGGAAAAGTCATTTTATTGTGCTCTAATCGCCAAATCTCCTAAAGATACTGTCTCACTTATTGCACAATTATACAACATATTACGTATGTATAATACTTGTCTTATATAATCAGATGCTAAATCAAATATTTTAAGAATAACACCTAAGTTTTAACAGAGACGACACTTGTTCTAATCTACTATAACACATATAAACTGAGACATTCAATATATATTATTTTTCATATAATCATATAATAAACAACAGATCTACATTGTTATTCTCTGGATAGGTGCGCAAGAAACTGTTTCCAATCTTGATATGTGAAAAAGAGATATTCCTAAAAGTTTTCTACGTAGTGAAATATGGTATATAGAACCCAGTTTTCACTTGCTTTCCATTATAAAATTAAACTGGGAAATACTCTCTTGAATCAAAGCTTTTGTATTTGATATATATTGTATGAATTGAGCAGGTGTCCATGTGAAAAAGTATGCCAGAATATGTGTTGTCCTCCAATCCCTTTCTCTTTCCTGGCTGGTCTGACTACATCCAACTTACAACTATGCCCTCTTATCTGTCTGTTCCAAGTCTCAGCTCATAGGTGACCAGGTACTTTTTTTTGTGACCTTCTTGGGTGATCAGGTCCCTTCCTATGAAAAGGGCTAGGGACAGACCTAGGCATTTCAGCTCACCAGCCAAGTCTGCAAAGCTGTATCACTTAATGGCTTCCCATGACAGAAAGGGTTTGTGGTTGTCTCATGCTGTTCTTATGATGGCTAGGCCTGAATGCCTCCTCTTCCTTCTGTCTCCATAAGACCCCTTCCTGACAGGCCAACATTATCTTTTGATTAGAACTTTAGACCACTGAGAAATCTAAGAGTTAACCGAAGGTAAACATTAAAAAAGAAAAAAAGGGGGGGGGCACAAAGAGAGCAAGACTGACTAATATCAATAGATGATTACTCATTATTTGTTTCACAGATTTTTTTTCTATTATGACACATTAGAAAGTATCATTAATATGCTGCTTTATCAGTGGTTTTTATGATACATACTTTTTTTTGCAAGCAATTTTGTAGAAGATTCTGTTGTCTGTAAAGTCAAGAAAGGTTGATCATTTAGTTATTATTTAGGGTCAAGAATTTATGTAATTTTTCCAAAATTTCTGATCTTTGAATGTCGTTTCTCTATATAGCTGAGAGTTTTTCTACAGAAATTCAAAAGGAAGAATTGACTTCATTTTTGTTCAACCCCCCCCCCCACACCCACCCATTTCTCCTCCTCCTTCTCTACTGACCCACATGCTTTATTACTCAAAGGAGGAGAATTGTAGCTAATGCATAAAATATTTATCTATCTGAAAATTCTATTGACCAACCTTATCTATGCCTGCTTTGTGGGTCTCTGAGGAAAGACAGAATTGGAGGGAGAGTGTGGGCTCGTCTTTTCTGTCTTCCAAAAGACATGAGGTAGCAAGGCATCTGACTGGAGATTTCTGATAATCCTTTACTTCAAATTCCATAGACCCACCCACATTCTCATAAAAAAGTAGGAAGGGAATATGTGGATGATTATTCAATAACTATGGTTAAAAACATAGATTTCTAGCCATATTCAATATCAATTGATATGTAGCCCTTTTCTATGTATGACAATATTCTATCATGTGTTCTATTTACAATTGTCATCACAACTAATAATATAAAAACATATGAATTGTAACAAATGAAAGAAAAAACTCAAGAATGAAAATTATAGAATAACAAAACAAATACTGAGATATGATCTAAGACTGTAGTTCTGGTTTATTTTCACACGTTTCAGATATATGATAATTATTTTTCATATATTTCCACATAGGCCCTTTCTTCTCTTCTTCCTGTGTTCTTAAAAGAAAATTGACTCTTTAATTTTTTCAGGCCTGTACTTTACATTATGAAATTTGATTTTCCCAAAGCCTAAAATTATGAGAAATGTCAAGGCTGAGAATTATATCCTTCATCTTGGCAGAAAAAGAAAACCTCACTGGTTTCAGATCAGAAATTGGGCTTGTTAGCAACAGTCCATAATTAGATTAGTATCTTTGTGCAATATGGAACCTGGAGCATGACAGCTGATGTAGGTGACATGTTCACGATCTTTGACTCATTTATTTTTTACAGTATATGGTTTCTTAGCTTAACCCAAGCATGGTTTTCTTCTTTCAGATCCTGCAAACTATCTCCCATATTCATTTTTCTATTTTCTTCACATTATACTGTAGGCACCAAATTGAACTCAAGGAGTCCACTGTATTGATGGAAAACTGTCCCCAACAGGCTTTCTGCCCCAAAGACATGCATATAGATCCAAACGAAGAGCAAAGACCTAAGAATAAAATTAACCAAATGACTGAGAAAGCTTCAGTGAGGACCACTAAAAAACAAGTGTAATAACCAGATAAAGAATGTCAGTAGAAATGACAGAGTAAGGAGCTCTGAAAAATGTACACCTCCATAAAAGTAATGGGTAAACTGGAAAAAAAAATTTTTTCATAATTTTATAGTAAATGTTTTTATAATAATTTTTTTATAGTTTCAGAACTCTGAAAATTAACTGAAGGCTTTCAGCATTCCAGAAAATTGTGTATTCAAGAAAAATGGCTGATCTAGCTATGAGCAGTTAGCTTTGTGTTATTTTTAACTTTCCGTATTTCCAACCCCTTTCTCCAGCAACACAGTGTCCTTGAAAAACCACACCTCACCATTCCAGGAGCATATCTGTTCATTGGGGTGGCTGCCTAATATCTAGAAGCTACCATAGTAGGTTCTTATTAAATGTTTGATAAATAAATTCCCATTTAAAGTCTTTTGGACTGGGATTATTCTTTAGTCTAAAATAATGTCTTTGTGCAGGCGACTAGTAGACTTCTAGAACTGGTTCCTAGTTTCTTGCCTTTGAATTTTTTTATATATATTGCTGCCACAGTTATCCATCATATATGCTAACTGGACCATAACATTCCCCTCCAAATCATGTCAGTAAATGACAATTTATTAATGTTACCCAATACATAAACTTTGAATTTCTTACCATAGTCTGCAGGGCAGCCGATTTATTGTCTTCTTTACTCTGTTTCTCCTTACATCTTCCATCCCAATAATACACACTTACTCATTATCAAAGTACAATGCTTAATTTTTGCAACTCGGTTTACTCCCAGTGCTATCATATTTGCTTTATCTTCATTCTCTTGGTCATGAATTTCCATGTCTATTTGATAAAGCATTCTGTATATGTCTTTTATATTAACATTAGGAAAAATTAGAATTAAGCAACAGGGGAGCAGGAGGTGGGTGGTAGAACAGATGTGATGATTCCACTGTAAAGTCTTATGACAACTGGAGTTAAATTAGAAGAAGAATGTGACATGTGTCTGATGGACAGAGTCATACTAGGAAGTATTAACTGTGTTTTGTTTGTAGTCTGACCCGATGTTAGGCTGGGTGGGTGCAGCTAAAAGTATTTTATTCCTATGAATTTGGGAGGGAGTGATGGGGAAGCTCCAAATCATGCATAGAGTTTTTCATTTTGGCTGAGCCAAGCTTTTTCATGAAAGAGTATCCAAAGTATTTGCTATGAAATATTCAAGTGACTCAGTAATCTTGGGTGGGGAGAATTAAGAGGCAGGAATTAAGACTTTAATATGAGCCCTCTCTTTTTTTATATACAGAGGCAGATATTTATATTTTCGCTAATAAAAATGTATTAAATTAAAAAATGGTCATTTTGTACTCATACTCACCATTCTCCCACCTTGTTCTGTTGCTTTCAACTAGACTACTCAGTTTCCTTCCTTCTGCATGTATTACAATGCTATGTGTTCTGTGAACTCTCAGTAAGTCAGTCAAATTGACATCCATTTGTCCTAAAGTCAAGCTCCTTCCTCCAGAGAAACTTGGTCTGAATATGTCAACCCTTTTACCACCCTATACCACTTAACTTTACCCATTTTCATAGAAATTTGGGTTTTGTAAAATCTATCCTGGACCTTATTTTGTGGATTAATTTTTTTTAAAGGTGATGGTTTTAGGTCTAAAATAATAGTCTATCTTATTTAAAGTTGAGAAAACCATACATAAATATCAACAGAATAGGTGACCACCAAGGTTTGAGGAATGAAATTCCCTCAGACCCCAAAATTTTTTTTTCCTAAAGACTTGTAATTTCTACCATTAGAGATTATTATTTTGGATTATACTGCAAATACCCTTTAAGAGAGGAATAACTGATTATCAATACTTACAGTAACCTCATTTACCATCCTTAGGAAGTCAACAATCTCAAAAAGCCTAAGGAATGGTATAAGTTGCAAAGCGGAGAAAGGCAAAGGGACAATTTCAGTTCCTGAAAAGACACCTGAAGAGGAGAGGTCACAGTAGGACATGCTTGAAAGTGGCATAACGACTTTGAATGTAGGGGAAGTATAGAACCACAGTAGGATAAGGAAATAGACAAGGAAGAACACATTTACTTTGTCTATTCTTACAGCTGAAACCTAGTGGTGAGAGTTTGCAAAAGACAGAATTTTCACTAATTCCAGGTAGAACTACAAGAATGAAGGATCCCACATAATCATTTACTATTGAATAGAACTCATGTAATTATTAAAATATTAGTTTATAATTACACATTAATTTCCTTAGATACTTACGTATTTGAGAAAATATGAGAAGGGAAAATTCCCTGGGCTGTGGCAGGAGCCTGAAGTCCTATTTATCAGGAAAAGAAAATTATAATTAGTTTGTATCCTTCCCCAGCAACTTGTCAAGTTGTCATTAATATCCTCTAGTAGGTCTTCATTCTCTGTTGTCACTGCCTTGCTTAAAAGTCTCCAGAGACTCTACCACGAAGTCTTAATTCTTAAGCAAGGCATAAAACATACCATACAATCTGATGCTCTTACCTACCTACCCAGGGTCTTCTCTGGCTATTCTTTCAGATGGGTTCTATGGTCCAGACACACAGAATGACTTATAATCTACATATACCATGTTTTCAATGCCTCTGGGCTCTTGTTTTTGCCATTTCCTTTGTCTGGAGCACCTCGTTCCTGCTTTTAACTTCTGATGTTTCAGGTCTCATTCAGCTTGTGTTAAGTCCTCTAAAAAGCTTTCCTTGCAACTTGCCTAAGTAAGTAAATATCCTTCTCTATTTCTCCTTACCTATTCTGTATGTTTCTATTGTAAAACTCATAATGCTATATTGTAATTAAGAGTTTACTCTTCTGTCTCTCAGACTATGATATAAACTTACCACTAAACACATATTATGTAATGTGATTTATTTGTTGAATGCATAATTTAAAATGGTTTATTTGTTGAATGCATGATTTAATTAATATGTTTCCTCAACATTTATTCATTGGTTTGTCTGTCAGTCTTTTCCCACTTAAATATTGTCAACAAGACTCCATTCCTGGATTTTAGTAACTACTCGGGATGCAGATGACACACGGAGTCTTTGTGCAGAACATCTCTATAGGCACACTGGATTCGTGTACGTCAATTATGCAAATATACAATGAATACAAGTTTCAGACAGAAAGAATGTCCTGGTTACAGAAAGTAGTATTAGTAATTAGAGCCAATTCAAAGTCAAGTTTAAATGTTTACTCTTGTTTCTTCCAATAAATGAATGAAAAATAGGTACACATGATGTGTATAAAAATTCTTACTTAAATCCTATGAACCTTTCTGAGTTTGTTTTTGTAGATATGTTTTTGTGTGTGTCCAGTTTTGGAGAAGAAGTAATGGGAATTAAGAGTGCACTGACCTGAGAAATTAATCATGAAAACAATACTGTTTTAAAAGCACAATATAAAACAAACAAAAACCTCTTCTACAGTTTCTAATAATAAGCTGCAATGAATAGTCTAAAAAAATTGCCTAGAATTATGTATAAAACATTACAACCATCCTCTTAAAAATAGCTAAGCTATCAAGAAGGAAAGGGAAATCCTTGAGAATAAAAAATTTGGGGGAACACAAATCTGGAGTGGTAAGCAGTATTAAAGCTGATGTCTGTGCTATGAGTATTGGCCATAACTACACATTTAATAGCAGATTAGAGGATTTAAAACAGGATATCAAGGGTAAACAAAATGGGGAATTAAAACAAAGAGCCCCTAAAAATATACTGGGACCCAAAGAGCTACATCTTCTGAGAAAGAGTAGTCTAGAAAAAGGCATGCCACAGAGGTAGCAGTACAAATAAACTATGTCTTAGTTTTAGCATGGATAGAGGAAGAAGAGTCATGGCAAGACATACTTTAAAGTGGCATAAAGGCTGACAGATACACAGGGTATGAAGAATTAAGAGGGTCCTGGGACCTCTTCTTGACACGAAATTATTTAATTGAAACTCTGTTCAAAAAGCAATAATTAGTGTCTCATTCCTATGGGGTTCAGCTGAAGATCAGTACACAGTACAGTGTGTGTGGGTGACGTGGAATTTCAGAATTGAACTCTGTGCCTGGAAACATTCCCTAAATAATTATTGTGTATATGACACCTGTATAATAAAAAGTATTCTTGATAGAAAAAAAAAAAAAGAAGTGCTAAGAAAAAATAACTGTCTCCAAGAACTTTAAACCCAGCCATAATTATATCCCAGAACATGGGTAAAATACAGTTTTTATCAAATAAAATTTGAGCGTTTACTCCCAAAATGCATTCATTAATGATATTTCTAAAGAATGGATGTAATTCAGGAAGAATGAAAGTTATTCTATAACATAAAATGCAAAAAGGACTGGTAAACAAAACATGGTAAACACGTGGGTAAATATAAATAAAATTTGGATAAAAAATAGAAAACGTAATTTAACTAGTAAAAATTCAAAACTAAATTATTGGTTAAATATGATATAATGATTAAATTATTCTAACTCTGACTTTTACTTTAAGTATCTATGTTCAAATTTAAGTGTAATTGTCAAAAGAAATATATAGTATACAATTTCTAAACCAGTAGAAGGAAAACTGAATTAAAAAATAACTTTAATACTCTAAAAGCAAGAAAAGAATAAAATACTAAAAAGAAGGACAAACTGAAAGTACAAATAAGGCAGTAAAAAAATCTTCCAAAAATTTATAATTAACATAAATATAAGTGGCTAAAATTCAGTTAAAAGTAGTAAATTGTAAGAGTTAATAAAACTAAAGCAAAATCTAGGGGAAGAGTGTTTACAGGAGACACATCTAAGCATATAAAGACATTATGATTGAAAGCTGATATAGCTATATTATCAAACATTTTAAATTTAAGACATAAACATCATTTACAATAAAGGGCACTGTATAATACGTAATAAGATCCAATTCACCAGGATAAGCTTGGATATGTCTAATAACCCAGATCAACAAATTAAAAGCAATAATGGACAGAACAACATGGAGGAGTTGAGAACTATCTTATCATGTCCAATAATTTTTAGAATAAAGATTTTTAAAAAATTAAGTATATAAAATAATAGAAATGCACAATTAAACATCTTGATTGAATGGGAATTTTTAGAACATTGAACCCCCAATTGACAACATTGTTTTCAACCACCCAGAACATTAAAAAAAAAATCATCATGTGTGCTAAGCCAATAAAGCAATTCTTCATAAATTGCTTTCTTTATTAGAGTATAAAGACTGTGCTCTCAGTCCATAAAGCAATTAAATTAGAAATCAATCACAAAAATAAAACTAGAAGTCCAGAATGCTTAAAATTTAAAAACTAGTTCATGAATACAAAATAAGAAGATGGAATTTAGATATGATTTAGAAAATAATGAAAATGTTGCACAGCAAGTGTTGCAGGACATTTAAAACTCATACATATCACCAATTGTCACACATTGTTCTAAGCACTTTACAAATATTAACATATTGAATTGCTATAGTAATCTTATGAACTATGTACTATTATTCTCATTTTATAGTTGGAAAACTAAAGAACAAAATTAAATAAATTGGCAAAACATAAATTTTAAGTGTTGGAGTATGGATTCAATTTAGCTAGTCTGGGGTCAGAGTATATGTTCTTACCCATTAGGCATACTGCCTTGCAATCATCTGATCTGTATGGATAGGATATATGATGACTTTATGCCAATAAATTTGAAAATTTAGAAAAATTGAATAAATTTACAAGAAAAGTGTAACTTGATAAAAACTTGAAAATAAATAGAAAATATGAACAGTTCTGAATCACTAATGTAATGAAATCTGTAGTTTAAATTTTTTGTTTACTAAGAGACCTAGGACCAGCTTAAATATTTTGCCAGTGATTTCTACCAAACATTTAAGGAATATATAATTCCAACTCTAGAAATTTCCATAAAATAATAAAAGAGGCAGCGCAACTCATGAAGCTATTGTCATCTTGACAAGAAAACCAGACCAGGATACTATGAGCAGGGAATATTGCAGCCCAACTTCTCTCAAGAACCTAGATAATAAAATACTAAAAAATTACTAGAAAACCTAATCTAAAAGTATATGAGGAAAACAATACATGATACATAGAAATAATTTAATCAAGCAATTCATCATTGCTCTAACAACAAAAAAATGAGTAAACAGATACATAGAATACATTTTTAAAAAGTCAACATTCCCTGATAAAAAAAAAAAAAAATCTTAGTAAATTGCAAACAGAAGGGTATTTCCTTAACCTGGCAATGTTATATACCAAGATATTACAGTCGACATCATTTTATGGTGAATAATTTTAAGATATGTTTTTTAAAATCAGAAAGAAGACAGAAAGTCCACTTTCATCACTTTATTTGCCATTTCTATGAAGGCCCTGGGAATGGGAAGAGTTCCAGAAATAATTTAAAACTATAAGATTACAAAGGAAATTAACAAAGCTTTCATTATTTGTAGATGATATGATTATATTAAAAAACGAGAATCAACAGATAAGGAAGAAGAATTAATTAGAGAATTTGGAAAGGTTGCTGGACACATAATCATAATACAGAAATCAATTACATTTCTATAAGCAACAAGCAGTTAGATATTGTACGATTTTAAATAACAACAGAAGTATTAATTAAGTACCTAGAAATAAATCTAACAAAAAATGTATAAGAGCTATCTGGAGAAAATTACTAAACTTAAAACAAAGTAAAGAAATGTAATTTCCATTAAATAGAGTGACAGATCATTTACATTAATGGGGAGAATCAGTAGTCTAAAGATACCTATTCTCCCTATATTGATCGATAGTTTCATTGCAATTTCAAACAACAGCTCAGATGTGTGTGTGTGTGTGTGTGTGTGTGTGTGTGTGTGTGTGTGAGAGAGAGAGAGAGAGAGAGAGAGAGAGAGAGAGAGAGAGAGAGAGAGAGAGATCAATTTCAAATTTATTTGGAGGAAAGTAAGGTGAGAATTAGCCAAGGCACTCCCAGAAAAGAACAAGAAAGTGGTAGGAGTGGGCAGGTGGGGCAGAGAGTGTGAGTTTTTTTTTCCTTTGTTGATCTCAAAGTCTTATGAAGGCTCAAGAGTGTGATACTAGCACAATGACAGACAAACTGGTCTTTTGGAACAGAATACAGAAATCAGAAACAGATCCACACATATATGGTATCTGAATATATTAATGATATAGCATTCCAGAACGTATGTGTCACATATATTTATCTACATGTTGTATCTGTCATATATACATTCTGAAACAATACTTATGACAAATGGAAAGGCATTCAATGTTCAAAGAAAGAGAACAATTAACATTAAAAGTGTCAACTTTCTCAAATGAAAACATAAAATTCCTTCTCATTTTTTGATGTATGTTTCAAGTATGTTTCTTTCATAAGGCTTGCCTGACTACTCTAGGCAGACCTAAGCATAGTCTTGCTCTGATTTGTTTACACATCTACTGTCTCTATTAATACCGGGTTGTGGTTATTGGCATGACCGTCTCCTCACTTCACTGTAATAGCCCTGGATAAGAACCGTTGGTTTTCTTCATTCAATATTTAGCACCATACCCGCCATGAAGCAGGAGTTCAATAAATGCTAGTTGAAAGAATGAATTAAAATATTGCATAATTTACTCAGTAGCTATTGCTGATATTTACCTGACTCACAGATGTAGTTTGATCGTTTGTTTTGTCTTTCACTCCAAACAGCATTTAGCTCCTTCTGTATAATCCAAACAACAAAACAAACATTTTTAAGGTCTTTTTATCGAGAGTTTGAAAAAAAACTATATATATATATATATATATATATATATATATATATATATATATACACACACACACACACACACACATATATACATATATATAAATTTGAAATACAGAAATTTCAGATTTTGAGAACTTCCCTTAATTGTCAATTTTTAAGAAGTACATACATTTTGTGATTTTATAATACACCTATCATTTACAGAATTCAAATTTTCATCATTGTGTCATAGGAGGTCCATAAGACCACCTACACATTTGGTGGTTGGTTAAGACTCATGGGACTCAGAATATATTTTTACTCACATCTAAGATTTATTACAATAAAAAGATACACTATAGGATAAGTAAAGAGAAAAGACCTAGGCTGAGTCTGGAAAGATCCATGTATAGTCTTCCTGATGTTCTCCCTCTCCTGTGAGAGAACATGCCTGAGCATGCTCTTTTCTGCAGCAATCAGAAATGCAGGAACATGTGTGCTATGTGTCTGCCCAGGGAAATCCTGGGCAGAACTTAGCACTCAAGGTTTGTACTGAAGGCTGCTCGTGAAGACAGCCTCAAAGCATTGCCAGATTCCAGCTTCCCAAAAGAAAATCAGAATTCCGCAAAAATTGTTCTCAGTGTCTAGGTATAGTGTACCACCCATTCAGTTAGGAAAAATTCCATATCTGTTGGGAAATGTTAGAAAAGCCAAGTTCCCAAACACTGGCCAAAGGACAACCTTGCAAGCAGGCCCTTTTAAAGACAGCAGTCTCAAGCCTCCTACGTTAACATTTTTCTGCATGATAGTATTCACTGGTATTCCAAAAGTAACTGCACTGATGAGGAAGGAAGTTATTCAACTCAATAAAACAAAAGCATAGGTGTGTTTTTTTAACAAAGCTAACAATATAGAAAAGTTTAGGCAGAGACTGAAGGCAGAGAACAGGTTTCCTGAATACATAAGGATGTAGTTCTCTAGACCTGTCTGAGAACTCGACCTGCTCAGAGAGGTAAATCCAGGGCAAGAAGATTTCTTTTCTTCCTAGGTCTGAGAGACAAACATGAGCCACCACAAATACATTTTATGACCGAGGAAGCCTATATAGAAAATGTTGAAAACAGGATGATTACTTATAATAAAAAGCTATTTCTCATAATAAATTAGATACTTGTGGACATATGATACTCATTTGAGATCAATGTGGGTGGCGGATTTAATATACTCATTACCCAAAAAAGGTCAATAATAAAATTTAGGCACTGTTTTTTAAGCAGTTTATTATTTTCCTTTTTTTTTTTCAGTAGAGGACATAACCTTTGAAATCTATTGGACAATATGACAACTTCAAATGTTAAAGTTGTTAAGAAATCTTTTCCTGACTCATCACACTTAATGTAGATATTGACATAGAACATTGATCTGTAAAATGTTTATTTGTAATAAAACTCCACTGCAAATAAGCATATTATGGTACACATACTACATTTTAGGAGTTATGCATAATGTAGTCTGCCATATATTATGAATTAGGGATCACAGAAAATGCCACTTTTTACCCTAATCAATTAGATTAGGGTATAATTCATTTGGAAAGAATTTAGTAAATTTTCAGTTTATTGAAATCTCTTTCAAACCATGTTAACTCTTTAGCATAGTTGAACCAATTAACACTGCTACTAATAGAATTGAAGATGTGATTTTGACTTCTATAATAATAAGTTGGCAAGCCATAGAGAAAAAATTGTTACATCCAGCAGCTGAACCCTGAATCTTTGCTGGTAACTTTTCACCAGCAGTTAACTGGTCACAGGTCAGAAGGGAATGGGGAGAGATAGTATGGCTGTCCCTGAACAATCCATCAGTACTAGTCAAAGCCCAATCAAATAAATCCAATTTGATACTTCCTCTTAAGGCTGAAGGTACATACTGTGAACTATCATGATAGCCTATATTTAGGAAGACTACCCTAAGGCTATTAAAATTTTATTATGGCATGATTAATTTCAGGGAATAAAGCTATTCTGTATGTTCACTTTATGAATGAAAATTTGTTATACCAATGATGATGAGGTACCATAAGATGGTACCTCATCTATTCTGTTTGCATTTGGGGCAAAAAACAATATTATATACCTCATGCTTTGTAGGACCCAAATGAGACTGTGAAGATCTGGGAATATTTCTTGTGGGTGAAGTTTGAGCTGATATAATTGAATCTTTAGCTGAGATGTATGTAGCTCCTACAGGAAGAAGAGATAAGTTTAAATATGAGAAGATAATATTGCTGGAACGAGGGTGAATATTAATGAATTGACCCAGTGTTCTCTCTGCTGAGAGTCCACAATCACTGGATTACCATAATAATGGATTTGCGTTGAGGAAGTACCTGAAAGAATACTATGACCTTTTTGATATTCACAAGTTTTCAGTGGTTCACTATTACTCTCAAGGACAAGTCTGAAATCCTTAACCTCTGATCTTAATCCACTTAATATTATGGCAGCTTAATCCCTGTAACTAACCTCAGACCATGGCCTGAATTAACTGTTTGCATTTCATTCAGTCTGCAGTGGAAAACCAGTAATGACTCGAATAGGGGAATAACCAAAGCTATGTTTAGGGAGATTGCTTTCACAGTAAACGTACGGTGGATTCAAAACAGGAGGACAAAACTGGAGGAAGGGTACTGAAATAGAAGAGGATGGAGGAAACAAGGGCAGAAGCTGTGGGCATGGAAAAGCAGAGAGGGCAAGATAAGTTAAGGAGATAGATTAGGCAGAAAGTGGCTACGTTGGAATGCAGAACACAAGAAAGAGGGAGTCAAAGATAACTCAGGTTTTGTTCCTGGGGGAAATAGAAGGATCAAGAAGATGATTAATTTGATTTTACATTGAATTTGAATGACCACTGAATAATGTGTATATGTAGGGTGGATCTTAATTGACTCTGGAACCCTAACAAGGCACATAAAAACTTAGTCAATGTACGTTCTGCTCAAGGCTACATAGGAAATAGGATGTATTGTCCATGGGAAATTGATGGCAGCAGAGCCCATAGGGAACTTCTTGGCTCAGTACCATAACCTACTACACCACAATATGTCAGTAACTTACTTTAGCTATCTTTATAAATAACCACAGCAGGGACCCTAACTTTTCCCAGTTTGCAAACTTCAAAAGCCATACTCATCAAGCAATCACTCAAATATTTGGGCTAATTATAACATCTATATGCATAAACAAATTTATATCATACTTTATTTTCTAAACAACCATAATTTTTTATAATCAGGTAGAACAAATACCTTGGAAACCTATATAATGAAGCCATAATTATGTACTTAAATAATAAAAGAATTATATTTTTCATTTTCTTACCTCTATCATTGTCAGTACTTGATTTTTTATGTATCACTCCATATTTCTATATGGTACAACATTAAAGAGAAAAGCATTCATGAGTAACAGTACTTCTGAAAAAGATTTTGCTTTCTATCACCCAAATAAAGATTTTTTCCCCCTTTATCCCCTCACTATCTCATGAAAATTGTCTCAGGGAGAATACATCTTACTAACATCATATGCTATCTTTCACAGGGATCTCAAATTTAACTAGTTCAAAATTGAGTTCAATATGTAGCAATGCATAAGTTTGTTCCTCCCGTTCCATATTTTGTTTAAATCATAGAATCCATTCAATGGTTGTCTTAAAAATTTAGAGTCATACAATTTGTCTCAGGGAAATACAATCCAACCAATTACAATCCAATCTAATACTTAATGAATGCATTGCTTAGACTCAGAATTTATCACCCCAGACCCGCTTTTGATTGTAATAACATTTTACTGTGTCTATGTGGCCCACTAGACAATGAGTCCTCAAGTGATTATGGCTTATTCATCTTGGTATCCTATGTGACTTAATTTCCTCATTTTTCCTTTCCTCTGGCTTACCACAGGGGTTGGCCAACAGTAGATGCTCAATAAATATTAGGTATTAATATCATTATAATTATTAAATATTTGCTTGGACTGGTTTCTGCTAAATTACATAGTGAGTGTAGCACAGAGGTAACTCCACACTTCAGGGAAAGGGACCAGGTCTCATGAATAGACCCCGATATCCCTAACCAATAAGTACCATGATAGTAGTGAAGGAGACAATTTATGGAAGTGAAAGTTAACTAGATAAATTAATAATCACCATACAAAAGTTTGAGACAACTTTATACCTTTTCTTCAGTACTATTATGTCGTGCATCTGACTGAAAAACAACTGGAGCTGCTGAGTTTTTGGCATTCTTTGAACTACTTAGACATTGATGAATAGCATTTGCTGCAGATTCTAAAAATAAATGAAAGAGATACACTGTGTGTTTTTTAAACAAACAACTTATTGAAGTATAACTGAAATACAATAAACTGTACTCATTTAAATTGAATAGTTTTAAAATGTCTACAACTGTGAAACCATCACTGCAATCAAAATAACACTATCACCCTCAAAAGTTTTATCATCCACCTTTGTAATCCATCCATCCCTCTCCTCTCACCCCCTGACAAACTGCTGTCTACCTCTCACACAAGATTAGCTTGAATGTCTTTGAATTTTATATGAATAGAATCATATAGTATGAACTCTTGGCTTCTTTTACTCAATGTTGCATGCATTAATAATTTGTTTCTTTTTTATTTCTAAGAAGTATCCCATGGTATGGATATGACCCAATTATTTATCCACTCACCTGTATTTGGGTTGTTTCTGGGTTTTGCCTCTTGGAACTAAACCTTTATTAACATTCATGCACAAGTGTTTGTGTGAACATATTTTTTTTTTTCATTTCTATTGGGTAAATACCAAGTAGTGGAATTACTAGATCATATGGTAAATATGTGTTTAATGACAAACTGTTTTTCAAAGTGGTTTTACCATTTTACATACCATTCAGCAGTGCATTGGCATTTCAATTCTTCCACATATTGTCCATACTTAGTAAGCAGAAGAAGGGAAATGGTAAAGAGCAAAGTGAAAAATCAAAGAAGTAGAAAAACAAGAGAGAAAACAAAATAGCTGATAAACCAGATCAGGAAAAAGAGAAGACACAAATTTTTAGCATCAGGAGAATTAGAGATAACAATACAACAGAGTTTATAAATAATACTAAAAATGATAGTAAAGGAATATTATGAAAAATGGGCAATAATTTAAAAAAATAAATAAATGCCAGGGACAAATTTCAAGAACAACACAAACTACCTAATCTCATTCACGAATAAATAAATACTATGAAAACCCTGATATGTATTAAATAAATTAAATATGTAATTGAAAACTTTTCCTCAGAGAAAACTCCAGTCTCAAATGACTTGACTTTGGAATTATACCAAATATCTAAGAAGAAATTAAACTAATTCTACAGAAAATTTTCCAAAAAAATTGAAGAGGAGTGAATGCCTCTTCCAAATCATATTTTGAGACCAGGATCATGCTGATATCAAAATCATTATATGATATTACAAGAAAAGAAAATCTCAGTCAATATTCCCCATGAACAAATATATAAAAATTATAAATAAAATTAGCTGAAACTAATAATGTATAATAAAGGTAATTCATAATGAATAAGTGAAGTTTATCCTACGAATGCAGACTTGGTTTAACATTAAAAAATAAGTCAAACTAATTCGCCACATTAAGAGAAAAAATAAGAAAATGTAGATGATTATCTCAAAGATGCAGGAAAAAAAATATAAAATTCAACACCCATTCATGATAAAACCTCTTATTGAACTAGGGATATGAGGTTATGTCCTTTCTCTGATAAAAGTTCTCTTCAAATGTCTAGAGCCAATATTCTAATTTATATTGATCCCTTTCCCTTAAGTTTTGGAACGAGATTAGAAAGTACACAGTCACAATTTTGTCCATTGCCATCCTAGAGGTCTTAGCCAGCTAGAACAAGAAATGAAAGGTGAACCCAAATAAAATCCCAGCATGCTATGCAAGGACGCTAGAATAACTAAGTCACCCTAGAAGCATAACAAATGTTGGAGAATTCAAACTTTGAAATTTCAAGCTTGTTATAAACCTATCGTAATTAAAAGAATACAGAATTTACATAAGGACAGACAAATAGATCAACAAAACAGAAAAGAATGTCCAGAAATAGGGTCCATCTATATCTATATCTATGTCCATCTCTCTCTATATATATATCTTTTCAAAGATGCCAATAAAACTCAATAGAGTTTGAAGCAATTGAAGGTGTACAAGATAAGCTTGGGTAATCTTCTTGTCTTCCCAGATAGCAAAGAAGCAATTAAAAAACACTAGGGTTATGTCACAAAGGACTCAAAGAGTTATCCTGAAGCGGCTCCAACTGGCCAGAGAAGTAACAATTTCAGCATTAATAAACACAAGAACGGCAATGTTTTGAAGCACATCGAATTTATTTGAATCTGTGAATCCATAATGGCACAAAACAAAACTAATTGCTCACTGTTGGAAGATGCTACTGAACCAATTCATTCTATTAAAAACTGATAAATGATGGTAAAATATTAAGTATTTTTCTGCCATTCCTAAGTATCCTATGTGACAATGTAACCAAGTAGTAGTTGAGGGGAAGTTTCTCTTTATAGAAGTATTCCAGCTAATCTATGAAGGAATTATAGAATCAAAATATCCCAGTTTTGCAGTCCCTAATTATTGAATAGATCTAGGCCTTGAACACAAATGGCTGCTAATATTACAAAGAGAAAAATGAGATATTACATGCCTCTTAATGGAGACACACACCAACATTTATAAATCACTTTTGCTAAGGAAATTGAACCTAAAAGTGTATTTAACTAATATTTTATAGGAAATACAGAAGAAATAATGTACATAACTATACCACATAGGGGTGTGTGTGTGTGTGTGTGTGTGTGTGTGTGTGTATATATATATATATATATATATATATATATATATATATTCTTAATATATACCATTATTAAGAAACTTCAATGTAACTGATATGCTATTGTATCCAGTCTTATGTGACTTGCTTTTTACACTCAGCTTTATGTTTCAGAAGTTTTTTCTATGTGCTGCAATCATCAAAAGTCCAGTCTGTGAGGAACTCAATAGGAGAAGCAACTCAGTTCCTTCAACAATAAACTGTAATTTAAAAAAAAAAAAAGAGGGAGGTAGAGGGATATATGGAAAGAGAACTTACAGAGTAAAAGAGTCTGAAAAGACAAGAAACTATTGCAGTGTGCGTCAATGTAGGTTGAAAGTAACATCAAAATGTTTTTGTGACATTCATGATATGGGAAAGTTAAATAATGATTAAATATTTGATTACATTAAAGAATTACTAATTTGTGCAATGTGATAATGGTATTGTGGTTCTGGATTAAAAAAAATGACCCTTATATTTTAGATACATGTTGACATATTGATGGACGAAATGACATTATGAGTGGGAAGTGCTTTAAAACAATATGGGCAGGGAGAGTTCAAGGGCCTAGACCAGGGGTGTCCAAACTTTTTCCAACGTTTTTCACCAAGGGCCATATGCGGTAAAATACACAAACAGCCGGGCCACTCACTCGAGGTGAAGTACGTATTGCCTCACCTGGTTTATTTAAGTAAACTAAATATATTTTTGGAATTTGCTGCGGGCCAATTAAAAATGGATTGCGGGCCGCAGTTGGCCCGTGGGCCGCAGTTTGGACACCCCTGGCCTAGACAAAACAAATATCTCCACTGATTAAGTTGAATGCTAAGCACATTTAGGTTCTGTTGCTTTTTGTTTACATTTGAAGTGTTTAATAAGGAAAGCTTTAAAAAGTTAACAAAACTGTGGAAATATTTGCCACATAAATAAGACAAAATATTAATACCTTTGCCATCTCAAAAAGAACTCATACAAATTGACCTCAAATAAATGTTAACAAAATATCAAACCATAAAGGAAAAAAAATGTAAAATTTTATTACATTGAATTAAGAACTTCTGTACATTAAGAAAATAAAAATAGAATAGAAGCAAAACACAAATCAGAAGAAATTTGCTGTATGTATATATGTACGTATGTATATAATAACGAATGTCTAGTATGACTAAAAACATCTTTCAAATTCATAAGAAAAACAACCCAGTAGGAAAATGGACAAGAGATTTCAAAAGATAATTTCTCAGAAGAGGAAAATGGCTGAGAAATCCTATAGCTAGGCATACAACCCTTAAAGAATCTCTTTTCGATGAATACCCGGAATTATACATGTACAAGAATATTCAGTGCAAGATTGTTCAAATAATAGATAATAATTTCATCAACAGAAAAACAGATGTATAAATTGTGGTATATTTACATAATGGGATAGGGTCAAGAATGGAATGAAGTAAAGTGTCAGACAGTACACAGATAAAACTTCTGAAACATAACGCTGAGTGTAAAAAGCAAGTCACTGGATACAATTGCATCAGTTGCATTAAAGTATCTTAATAATGGTATCTATACATATTATATATATACATATATATATAGTTTAAGGATATACACTCATGTAGTAAATACATTTTACAATTAACGGTTATGACAATCACCAAATTTGGATAGCAGTTTTCTTTGTGGAGGAAGGAGGTCTGCTTAAGGGAAATTTGGCAAAAAATAAAAACAGTTTAAAGAAACCCAGTGAATGCTAAAGTGGGGGGAAACAAAAACAATGAATTCCACACCAAGATACATCATAAACAAATTGCTGAAAACTAGCTTCCTTCCAAAAAAAAAAAAATCTTAACCAGAGAAAGCTGTCACATGACTTGCAGAGATCAAGAATTCAAATACTGCAGATATCTCCTCAGAACACAATGAAGTGGAACAACATTTTTAAAGATCTGGTGAAAAAAACCTTGTTAACTTACAATTCTATATATCGAGTGAAAAGATTATCTTTCAAAAATGAAGGTAAAATCTATTCTTAGAGGAAGGAGAACTAAGATAATTCAGTGCCAGAAAATCTGTTCTAAAAGAGATGTTAGGGAAATCCTATAGACTGAAGAAAGAAAGAAAAAGAAAGGAAGGGAGGGAGCAGGGGGAGGGAGGGAGGAAAGCACAGAAAGAAACCTGGGACACCAAAAATTGAAGGACAACCGAAATGTAAGTATTTAACTAGGTATGATAAAACTATTCTTCCCCTATTTTGTTATTTAAAACAAAACCTATTACACTGTCTAAGTGGATGTTTGATATATAGAGGTATAATGCATAATACAACCAAAACAAAGGTGAGAGAGATAAGGAGTCTTATACAGTGGTAAGGTTTCCACATTCCATCCACTTAAGGAGATAAAATGTTTATTCATAATGGAGTGTGAAAAGCTAAATACATTGTTATCTAGAACAACCACTAAAAACTCTGTACAAAGAGACATAAAAACAATATCCATGGACAATTGGAAACCAAGTTTTAACAATACCAGGTACAATAGTACCAAAAACGAACTGTTTATGTGCAAACATAATGCAACATATACAAGCTCTCTATGCTGAAAACTACAAAATGTGTATGGAAGAACTTAAGGGCAAACTAAACAGAGATACTATGTTTATGGATTGGAAGATTCTGTATAGTAAAGACGTTTTACCCCTCAGATTCATCTATTTTTATTTAATTTACTCTATTCAAAAATCCCAGCATAATTTTTGTAGACAAGCTGATTATGAAATTTACATGGAAGAGGCAAATGAATTAAAATAGCCATAAAAATGATGAAGAAAAAAAAATAAAGTTGGTTGAATTATACCTAATATAAGACAAAAAGCTACAGTAATCAAGGCAATGATGAGGGATAGACACATAGATCAATCAATGGAACAAAATGAAAAGAAAGGCAAGTCACAGACTGAGAGAAAATATTTGCAAATCACATATCTGAAAAAGACTTGTATTTAAATATGCAAATAACTCCTAAAACTCAACAGTAAGAAAACTACCCTATTAAAAATGATCAAAAAGCTTCAAGATATAACTTCACCAAGCAGTATTTACAACAGGCAAACAGAATATGAATAGATATTCATCATCATTAGCCATCAGGAAAGTACAAATGAAAACCACAGTGAGATAGCACTACATCTATTAGAATGGCTAAAATAGAACTTGGTGGTAACACCGATGGTTGCAAAGATGCATAGCAAATGGATCTCTCATGCATTACTGATGGAAATGCAAAATGTTATAGCCACTCTGGAAAACAGGGCAGTTCTTTATAAACTTTAACATACATTTACCATAGATCCCAATAAGTCCTTGTTCATACAAAATGCTGAATACAAATATTGGTAATCTTTCTATCTGTAATCACCAAAACCTAGAAAAATAACAAATTTCTTTGACTGGTGAATGCATAATCAAACCTTGGTGCTTACATATAATGGAACACTAGTCTGCAATAAAAAAGCAGTAAACTATGAACACATTCAATAACTTGAATTTCAAAGGCATTATGCTAAGTAAAATAAGCCATTATCAAAAGGCCAAATATCATATGATTTCATTTCTAAGACATTCTCCAAGGTGTGGGGGGAACTATAATGATGGAGAACATATCAGTGATTACCTGGGGTTATTAGTGGGAGTGAGGAAGGTGTGACTTGCAAAAGGAAATTTTTAGTATGTTGGAACTATTCTTATGTGATTGTAGTAAAGGTCACACAAATCCATACATACGTTAAAATTCATGCAATTGTACAAAAAATTCCATTTTGCTCTTAAGATCATTTAAAAACCAAAATAAATACCTGAGGATATTTTTTTGAGAATGAAAACTTACAGAGTTTCTAACCTTGTCAGGTTAGAAGCAGGGGCAATAGGGAATTCAGGGCTCTGAAAGCTGCTTGAGAGTTGCTAGCGGCAAAATGCAGGGCAAACTGCCCATAAGAAAAAACAGGCTGTGACCCTGTCAAAGTTCATAGTTAAGGTTCAGTGATAAAATGGAAAGTAGGAAGGTTTGAATTTGATGAATGGGAAGAGGGGTACTTCTTATAATACATAACTTGTGATGTCACTGTATATTTCTAAAATTCAAATAAAAGATAGCAATGACTCACATACAACTCTACCCTCTTAGAGAGTAGATATAGATAGAACACACCCCCTTTCCTATATGTATCAATATAGTTTCAGAATGCATCTTTTAATAGACTATGTCTCCCAACTATGCTTAAATGGGTAGGTATGATTCCTGGACAGTTGTCACAGACAGATTGGTAAATTGGTGAGGCTGAAAACGATCTTCCATCTACCATCCTTTCTTTCAATACTACTGAGATTTTTTGACTTTGGTGAGACCAGTTTGGGCTGCATTAAACACTAGAGTTTTAAATCATTCTGTGTGAGGTAATTGCTTTAGAGACTGAGCTTTTAGTTTTACTGTCTACATTTCAATAGATGTGGGGCTGGTGTAGTCATCGTTGTGTGTGCTGTAAGAACTCATTGGTGTGCTGTACAAAAATCTCTTAACTTTAAAAATGGAATCCATAAAGCTTATAGTTGAATTAATTCAACCTGAGTGGTCCTCAGAGTGAAAGACAGCTTCAGCAAAGGCAACCCTCTCTTTCCCCAGGTTTCTGAGTCTTGATGAAACTGAATAATCAAATGACATACTCAGAAAGATTTTCTTTTTTTCTTCAGATTTTAACTGATAAGGACAAAGAGATTTAACTCTTACACTTTAATTTTTCCCTGAAAATTTACTAGCGAAGGAGATTCATATTGATCAACTTTGAACAGTCTTATACTTTTGATGGCGTGATATTTGGAGGATTTTTGTGTCATTTGGGTTCCTGGTCTAATCCTGTGAGCTCTAATAGAGAACGTGAAGTAACACAGTATGAGATAAATAATAAGTAAAGTGATATTTCAGTAAGGTTCATGGTGGCTTTGGAGTTAATACACTTAATTTCTGACCCACTTCAGAGTTTTCTGAAATCATTTTGAGCATCATTTTGGAATTTGTTGGGTTTCAGGTACTGTTCATTTAACAGCAATAGACGCTTCATTTTTCTATAATGATGATATAATGTTAAACTCAAAACACTAAATCAGTAACTAGAGATCAAATTCCTTAAGCAATAAAGGTTGTATCATTGTTAGTAAGCATCACTTATTAAATCAGTCATTTGACAACAGAGAGCACAGGAAAAAGGCCATCTAAACTCAGTCTTTTCCTAAATTACTATTTAGTATTTCTTATCATAATATTCCATTACCATGTCCTCCTTTGTTTGTTTTCTGATCACCAAAAGGATAAATTATCTTTATATCATCATTCACCTTCTTTTTCTTCTTTGGAGAAGCAGCTTAAAGAAATGTAATAAAACATTTATTTTTAATAATGGTGAGATACAATTATTCAATATAGACTATCTTTTTGTGCTTAAATCAAGAGGAATTAAGTCATATGGTAATTTATATGTGGATTGTGGGGAAGTATTGGCGAAGATAGAGAGATGTGAAATAGGAAGAAAAACAATTGCTCATGAAATGTTGGACCTTCAAATTAAAAGATATACTTGGAGGGACAGAATTTTCTTCTGGCAGAGAGAAAACGCTACACCCACCTCAAAATGTCATGTCCTCTCTGTGGGGATGCATAACCAACATAGCTTACTGGCTGGAGACCCACCAGCCCACAGTACTATTGCAGTCCTTGGACGTGCCCCACAGCCTAGCTTAATCAACCATACACATATCCCTCCTTCATGATGGAGGTGATTATAGTTGTGTTTCTAACCATTTAGGAGGGCAGAGGATCCTCACAGCATGTGTGCTCAGTGGGTTTTCATTAGAAATATAAAGTGTGAGAGTGATCTGTCTCTCCGCTGGAGCAGATTCACTTGATAGTCCTTTCCTCTCTCATTCTCTCTGCGTTTCCCTTGGAAACCTTCTACTTTGTGGAAGATGACAACATTACTATAGAAGTATAATTCAATTTCATTTATGACATAGATATTCTTCTGTCACCTTGACATTATAAATCAAATTCATTTATATTCTACTTCTTCAGTAGAAGGGGATTTGAGGTAACAATGTTTAAAATGTCTACTTGAAACTCTTTTCCTATTAAATGAGAAAGATAACAGTTGAAAATGTAGGGATGTATATAGTTACAGAAGTGATTTCTCTGACGCATGAGATTGCTGTCATTATCTCAATGAGCTTAATAGATTGAATTAGTTCAGTCAGCAAACATATATTTAATCTATACCTACATATATACAGTACTAGGTGCTCTGTGAAACACAAAAATGGAAGTTACATTATTACAGTGATGAAGACAGTTGGAAGTATGTAATAAGTGTATGATGAATGACACAAAGTACTGTAGGGATTCAAAGGAGCGATATCTTCCTATTAGGGTTATTAAGACAGTCTTTATGGAGCTTCATTTACAGTAGAGCTTAAAAGAATTATACAATTTGGATAGATGGACAGTGAGCGTGTCATTCCAAGCTGAGAAAATTGGATAAAGGGAGGCACAGAAGTACGAAAGGTAATTTGTGTTTTAGGAATGATCAGTGGTAGTCTCATTTGATTGGACAATGAAATAAAGTGAGTGCTTATTATGGGCTAGAACTTTTAGGTTCTTTACGGTAATTGCTTAGGAGTATTATCTTTGTTTTCAGATTCTGAAACTGGCTCAGAGAAGTTAAGTAATTTGTCCAAGCTACGGTGTTTCCCCGAAAATAAGACCGGGTTTCATAATAAGTTGTGTTCCAAAAGACTCTTTAGGGCTTATGTTCAGGGGATGTTATCCTGAAAAATCATGCTAGGGCTTATTTTCCAGTTAGGTCTTATTTTTTGGGGAAACACGGTATTAACATGGCTAGCAAATAGTACAACAGGATGTAGACTTCAGCAGTTTGGCTCATGAATCTATGCATGTCACCCCTATATCAGAGCCTTTCTTTGGCTGCCTTTCTTCAAGAAGGTAATGTGAAATGAAGTTAAAAAGTTAGGTGTGGGTTGGACTCTAAATGGCAATGAATGCTTGCCTAAGAAGTCCAAGTTTCATTTTAGAGGCAATGGGAATCTTTTAAGGTTTTAGGCCAGAAGTAGAAACCCTCAGAAGAGAGTTTTAAGTGGAATTAGGTAGCAGTTTAAAATATGGACTTGAGGTAGGTAAAAATAAGAGCCAGTAGAGATTAGCTAATAATCTACTGGAGTGAAATAGGTAGGTTCTCACCTAGATATAGGATTAATAGGACAGAGAAAGAATTGATGGGATGCTATCATGATAACTGCTTGGGAGATGATCATGTTCTTTCCTGTTACTATGTAGTCACAGATAATTAATACAAGTCTACAGTTTTACATTCTGGCCATGCAATTTTAATTAATATCATCAATTAATTTAATTTCATAAAGCCCACTGTAATCTTATAATGTTATACACAAAAGGAAGCTAGTAGAGATTGTTCCTCTTTTAAACTTTCTTCATTTCCTTCTTTATTTTCCTTTCTTTCTTCCTTATTTTCCCTCCTTCTGTAACTCCTCCCTTCCATCTTCCCTTTGTTTTTCTCTGATACTGCCTGTTCTTTCTGACTGGCAACATAGCAGAACACTGTGTTGGTATATGATAGCAATTATCTTACACTTTTTTCAAATTTCAGTAGCAAAAAATACTTATTTTGAGTACAGGGAAATTAGTGAGAACTGCAGTATAGGCAAGCTTGTCTACTGAACCACCTGATAAGATTATTTTAGTTTATTTTAATTTTTTACATATATGTTTACTTTCCAACTTGAACTGTAATAGGGAAATGCCTACAACTATGCCTGGTATAAAGCAAGTAGTTAAGTGTAAGCAAACAAAGTTTTACAAAAGAATTTTTATATAAATACATACATAAGCACTTTATACCTAGCTATATCAGATTTTAGTGTTCTTACATTCACAATGTGTTCCACTTTGTCCTCTATTATCAAATGTATTTTTTCCCATCTCTTCTCTTTTAAAGCCATTTTCTTGCATTTTTTGTAAATGATAAGCCATTTTTTTCTCTAGAAGAGCTTGTTTCTAATATATTAAAGAAAATATATTGGTTAACATCAACTTGCTATTTAGAAACACAACACGAATATTTATAATATGACAGTATATTGGAAATGAACAGTCATTCCTGTCTTGTGACTTACAAGTTTATGCTGAGTGCAAATTTGGGATAGTAGTAAGGGGTACATTTTCACCTGTGGTCAAACATGAAGAATATATTTAACCCATAGATGCAATTTACCTCATTGCACACATTTGGGGAACTAGTCCAGTTTCAGATCAGAAATGGTCTTTTAATCCAGAGCTACCCTGGTGAGTTCAGGGAATTTTTAAATCATCTTCAATTAGAAGATGCCTGAGTGACTTAACCACAAGTCACTCAGGCCTACCATCGGTAAACATAATATAATATATAAAATGTGACTTCCTTTTGTGAATCTCTGGGCTAATATTGATCTTGGATATACCAGAAAGGATATAATCGCACAGAGAAAGAACCCCAGATATCCTCAGAGAATTCCCTAGAGTATTTAGTAAGAGAATGGATCAATACTGTGAAATAGCTACCCAAGGTCACAGAAAGGACCATCCTAAAGAATTAGAACAGTGCTCAGCACCTACCTATCATGTCTACTCTCACCAGCCACTTTGAAAAAGTCCATAAGTCACATGGCATTGGGTAGAGGAATAAAATGGGTCTTGCCTCAGTAGTGGGGAATAACTAGTCCCCGATTGAACATGGTTATGGCCCCATCTAACAAATCTTAAAAAGTAAGATCTATAACAAACTGTTTCCAAATAAATTATTTACATCCAAGAAAAAAAACTAAAAATATTATGAGAATATGAAAATATTCAACACCCCAAAAGTAAAATTCATGATATATATAGATTAGATTGGATCTGGAATACAATTATAGAATACCAAGCATGTAAAGAAGCAGGGAAATATGACCCATAAATGTGTAAATTAATCAATCAAAAGTGACCCAGAATGACACAAATGTTAGAATTAAAGACAAGAACATTAAAACAGATTACATAACTGCATTCCACATATTCACAAGGTGAAGCAGACATGAAAGATATAAATCGGACCAAAATAAATTTCTAAAATGTGTGAGATAAGTAATACAGAGGATATATTAACAGCAGAGTGGACAATGCAGAAGAAGAAGTTAATTAATGTCTACTCATGAACAGAAACCACCCAAAAGGAAAACACTGAAAGAAAAAAAAAAATGACAAAATGAAAATAGTATCAGTGAGATGTGGGACCACATCAAGCAGCCTGATATGTCTGCAGAGAGGAGAGAGGGGACAAACAAAATATTTGATGATAATGTTCACTATCACTGCTTGTATTCTACATTATACTGGAGGTTCCAGTCAGTGCAATCAAGCAAGAAATAAAATAAGAACATAAGACAATTTGAAGAGAATAAATAAAACTACCTTTATTTACGGGCAAATATGATAATCTATGTAGAATATCAATTGACATATGGAAAAAAAACTAAAACTATTAAGTTATTTTAACAATGCAGGATATAAGATGAATACAAAAATTGCTTTTCTATATACTAACATCAAATAATCAGAATTCAAAATAAAAATGCAAATTATAATAGAAGAAAAATTGTGAAATACCTAGGGATGAATCTATGAAAATGATGTGTAAGACCTGTACACTGCAAACTACATAGCATTGATAAGTTAAGGAAACCTATAGAAATGGAGAGACATACTTGGGTTAATAAGTTGGAAAACGTAGTATTGTCAAGAGATTGATTGTGCCAAAACTGATCTATGGAGTCAACTAAATTCTAATTAAAATTTCAGCAAGACTTCTCGGTAGAAATTGACAAGGTGATTCTAAAATTTATATGGAAATGTTAGACGGCTTAGATTAGCGAAAACAACTTTGAAAATGAAGAACAAACTTGGAAGGCTAGCACAACTGATTTAAAGAATGATTAAAGATACAATAATCAGTAACTTAAATTAGACGAATAGGTCAGAGAACAAAAATAGAGTGATACAACTGATTTTTCTGACAAAAATGCAAAGGCAAAATCCTTTAAAGATTTTTATAACTCTGTAATTTAAGCTCATAATTTGGAATAGAATATATAATATCAAATCTGAAAGAAAAAGGTATAAAAATAAGAAACACACACACATGAATTGAAAGCCTCTCATATTAAAAAAAATGATTTTAAGAAACACAATTTAGAATAACTCCATTGGAAATACCAATACTTCAAACAGCTCTGCCATTAACATGGCTTGAGCAGCCCGTGGTGTCACCCTGCCTCCCATTTGTGATCATGTCTAATGGGCATACCCAGTGCCCAGAATTTAATTCATCACACTACTTGCCACTAAAATTGGCCAGGATTCATTGAACAGAAATTGGTATCAGGCAAAAATTAAGAGCAAACCTGGGGTATTTTGTTGCTCTCCAAAAACAAAGATACTTTTGGGGATGTATGGAAGGAAAAAAAAAAAAAAAGCCAAAATGGAGAGAACTTACACTGAAAAAAACTGGTGAAAAATTGAATATTAGAAAATAATAATTCCAGTAAATTAAAATGAGCTGAACTTACCATGTAGTATGAACAGTGAATCCCTGACAATACTAAAAGGTACATGTAACAAAAGTAGAATAAAATACCATGCATATTTCAATTTCCAATATTTAAAAAACTTGCTACATAGCAGTATATATAAATACAACCAGATTATGTAAATCTTACACTTACATCTAGTTTTGTCAAAAATAAACTACCTAAGATGATTTAGACTTGTAGACCAACATTTATTGACATGGAAAGTTGTCAATATTACTTTATTAAATGAAAAAGCAATCTACAAAAAAGCCTATGAGTTATAATAACATGAACTTATTTATTTGTTTAAATATACAAACATTCATAGAAATTTTGTGCAAGTGTATGTGTGTGCATGTTTGTTATGTAGTGTGTGTGTATGTGTGTGTGAGTGTGTGTGAGTACGCACACCAGTAAGTTAATAGCACGGTGCTGGAATTAAAAATGATTTCCTCTTTATACTGATTAGACTCTAAATCATAAAATATTATATATCATTTAAAATTAAAAGCAGTTATTCTAAAAAATTAACTGGTGGGGAAAAATTGAGAACATTTTCCAAGAAATGTTGATTCTGAGGAAAAGTCAGTTATGTTATTTTTTTTTTTTAATAGGAATTACAAGTATAGTTTATGGTGTGAGATAAAGTCAAAAGTAGTTAGATCAAATAGTAGGGTAGTACTTTTTATATTATAGTCAAAATATAGTATGGTCAAAATATAGTAAAAAGTTTGATAACTTTCAGTTTTTTATAAAGCATTATCATTTCGGGTAACAGATCCATCGTCATCTTATATAGTTAGTATACGTTCAAAAATCAAAACTAGCAAAAGCTTTTCCCAAATTAGAGGTTAAACGTACCTTCCTGTCACTTTCTTCTCTGCTTCTACGCCGTTGTTCCTCTATCCTAGCTTCTCTTTTAACGTCTTCTCCAATCTTTGTCAGAAGTAACATCTCTTTTGTCTTCCATTCCTACAGAGCAAAGTATTACTGTACTCAGTGCTTACAGTAAACCTTTGTATTTTGTCCACCACCAGCAAGCAAATTAGAAGTTAAGGGCCTACCGGAAATCAGGTCAAGCATACTGAAAGTCATACATTGGCTTTTGAATGGGCTTTCCTTACTGTACTCAGATTAGGAATGCAGGCATGGTTAGTTTTTACTAAAGCTACATTTTTAAAACATGGCCCTTGGAGTGGCCAGTTAGCTCAGTTGTTTAGAGGTGGTGCTGATAAAAGATAACACCAAGGTTGCGAGCTGCGCCCTCCTTATTAAAAAAAAAAAAAAAAAAAAAAGGCTCTTCCCATACTGAAGGATATAAGGGAGTTAAATAGTGTCTAATAACTTTCATAATCATCTCTTAAAGAGCAGTTACTGACTCATATCTATAGTATATAGTTTGTGGTGTCAGCTTCCTTGTTTTACGTGAGGTAAGATTAATGTAGGTAAATTATTTAGATCTGAAATAACTTCAAGAAGTATGATGTCCACCTAAAATTATTTACAAATAAAACAACTGTACACAAATTTTCTTTAAATATTTTAGGTTGATGCCTCTTACCTCTTCAATTTTTCTACGAAGACAAAGTTTTCTTCTTGTATCTTCCCGCTGTCGTCTTTCTTCTCTATCCATCCGCAGTAGGTGCTGCTCCTCGGCTGTGCGCTCACGTTGTTCTAATTCCCTACTTATCATATCCAAATATCTATTTAAAAGTGCAAATTCAAATGAAGGTGAATTGGGTCATCAACTGCTTTGATATGCCCAAACCACCTCCTTGCTTGCTTTTTATTTCTTGAATTATAGGAATTTTATAATTTTTCTGTCAGCTCTGTTCATGGACCTGTAAGCTAGCTCTCACCATATTTTATTTGTTATACAACTCTCTCTACCATATAAGTATCTGTTCTTATGGCCAAAACAATGGTAAAATGTGGAGCAAAGTCATAAAAAACATTTTGCATAGTAAGTATTCATAACAGTAGGTTTAAGAATCTGAGTTTGCAGAGAAGGCTGAAACAACTGAAACAGTGATTTCAAATCTAGAATGAAAAACAGATTTGAATGTCCTAAGAAAAAGATGTATACTGTGTACCATGTATTTTACAAAGTCTTTAGCAAATCTTGCATTGATAGTCTGGGTCTCTGGTATGTCAATATGCATTATAGAACTACCACAAAATGAAGCCAAGGAATATAAAAGTCATGCTATGGAGCCCAACCTCTTACCTTAATGAAGGACAAAAAGAACTATAATATCCATTCATTTCCTAAGATATGGGCCTGACCACAGAATGGTCAAGATTGAGCATGAGTAGGTCATATATGAATAGTTTACACATTTTCTTTTTAGGGACGATGCACATTTATATCAGCCTTATATAGTTATATTAAACCTCCATTTTTGACTTTGCACTAACTTTCTCAAACTTAATGCTGTCAGCCCTTAAAGATGAATCAAAAAAAGCTATTGCTAGAGGCGTGTGCTAAAAGATAACTTCCCTCCATCAGCAACTATACGAAGGATTTGGATCTGATTCATTCCTCAGTTATCAGTTTGGATTACCCCTTGGACTTCCAGAAACACTATCTTCTCTGGTAGAAATTGTTCTTCATAGCTTTGGCACCAAAGTTTTCTATTCCTGTACCTCTTGGTCTCCCTTTCTTTCCATCCTGAGGGCAATAGTGGATTTAGGGAGTGTCTAGTACTTTTTAAAAAAGCTTAACTTCAATTCTTTCTAGTATTTTCCTAACTTATTTGAGTCCACAATATATACATAAAATATGCATTAACTTCGATCTTACCTGTGCCTTATTAATCGTTCCTGGTCCTTAACAGATGGGGTGTCCTCCTGTAATAACCAGTTTTGGAACTGTGTGACATCAGAATGTCCAGGTATTTGACTGTCTTCTTGTAGTTTATTTACTTGTTTTGCAAGCATTTTCTATTTTAAAAATAAGTGTGTATCATATATATATGCATATATGTATGAGATACACACAAACATGTGCATGAATTTATACATTCATATGCAATGTTCTTTACATTTATCAGAAATAAAACTGTCCTTTTATATTCCTTTTCATATTCAGTGTTTAGTAAAATTCCTAGACTTTGTAAATAACTAATTCTGCTTAACTGCATTCCAATCTATTTTGAATCCGTTGCAGACATGGACAACTGAACCAAAGTAAAGATTTCTCTCTCTGAAAATAAAAGATAACTTATTCATCATACACTTCTACCCATTCTGAAAAAATTAAATGAAAATATGGAAGAAGGGGAGGAGAAACTCTAGGCCCTGAAGGGGAAATGGGGGGAAGCTATAGAACACTTAAAGGTATAGGGAAGTCATTCTCATTTCTATACAACTGTCTCAGCTTAGAACATAAATTTGTAAAAGTACACATACACACACCTTTTTTTATTTTAATTCAACTCTCTTGACCCTAATACCTCAATTACACACAAACACACACACACACACACACACACACACACACACACACACACACAGAGTCAAAAATTAAAAGGAAGTCACTATTTGTACCCACTCACTCTACAACCAATAATTCCATTTCATCGTTAGAATGTCATTGTATAGATGAACACAGCTGCATGTACGTGGGTACAAACACATAGTGAGACATTATAACTATTCATACTGTTCCTCTCCTTACCAAACCTCAAACTGTTTTGGGTTCCAGCTTAAGAATCTTGCTGCCACAATAGACACGTCCAATTGGCCCCAATTCAGATAGAAGGGACACATTGGAGTAGCAGTTTAATTACTAAATTATGCCAGCTCCCACTGGCACATTAATGGATGACCTGGTCCCTTTCCCTTTCTTGGCTCAATATAGCAACCTCAAAATATTTGTTCCTGCTCTAAATTTTCATTTGGAAAAAAAAATATTTAATTAGTTTGTCAAAATTAAAGGTAGAAAGATTATAAGAAAATACTTTGCATACAAATAAACCTTTCTTCTAAACTCTATGTAAGAAACCAAATTTAAGTATTTAACTTACTTGTTCTTTTATATAGTTTCTTTCAAAGTCTAATTTTAAACTAGTAAGATATTGTCTGTACTTATTCAATTCCCGCAAGTTACATACAATCTATAAAACAAAACAACAGCAAAAGTATATATAAATATAAATATTTAAAAATCATAGCAATTACTTTCAGGAAAAAAATAGTTAATAATATACAATTTGATAGTATTTTGTTTTCAAGAGTAATAAATTGCTATCTATTTTGTATCTCTACAATTGTTAAACAACAGGGAATTTCTATCCAAATCTCATTACTTTATTAATATGACTTATGCCATGATAGGAATTTAGCATACACAGCTGTATTTTAATATAAAATACCAATGTATAATAATGCTCAATACAAATTAGACTATTCTTATGTTCTATCAGGATTCTATCAGGTTGATTTTGCTAGGTTCCTATTTTGTCTCAAGTTTTTAAAAGTGTATAAGACACAATCCTTGAAAAGCATATAGTGCCATTAGAGACATAGAAATAGGACTATGAAATAGGACATTTGGGAAATTACCTTTATATCCTCAAGTTATTTAGTAATCATCTTTTGTTATTACAAAGAAAAAAGGTTGAGGAAGTAGTATCCTTTAGAAACTATTGTCCAATTTCTATTGACCCAAATATTAAGTAATTTATGGAATTTCCCATTAAGTATTTCTCATGACCAAGTTAAAGGTGATACCCCACACCCATCACAGTGAGGTATAGAAACAAGCTTATTTCAAGTCTTGGAGGTCTTCAATGATTAAAAAGAAGTAATCTCCGACCTACTTTATTACTGCTGGTGATGTAGCCACCCTTCTTTAATCTCCTCAGGATATCTTTGCGCTTATAGTATGCTCTTAAATGTGGATCATGGAGACTTTTATATTGGTTTTCCATAAGTCGGCAATAAGGATCAGTCAGGTTAAAATTATAAGAAGGTTGAAAAAGCTGCAAACACAGATTTAAAAATATGACAAATGTAAAATTAACTAATTTCACTTTTGAGTATCAACCTGTTGAAATGACTAGAATGTTCACTAAAAATAAAATATGCAAGAGTAATCTGAAGTGGGAAAAAACCAGCAACAACAAATTTTGCATTAAGAAACACTATTACTTATTCCTACATTATTTTTACTCCACTGACCTGAATTACTCTAAAAACCCACCCTCATTCAATTAATTTCTCCTCTGATCTCCATCATTTCCTGGCTCTGAGCCAGAGAAGAAAGAAAGGAAAAGAAAGAGCATAGGATAAAATTTGTTTTAATGTATAAAGCTAATGTTAAGATTCTCCATTTCCTTCCTCCCTCCTTCGTGGTCAAGGCATCGTATTCAAAGGGTAAAGGGATAATATTTATTATGACTATTATATTTCAATGTCTGAAAATGAAGAAAAATAGAAAATCTTTCACCAAGATTCATGGAAATAACTTTATCAAAATATAGTAAAGTAAAACTCAGATATTATAGATAGATTAAAGAGTTCGTATCTTGAGGTCTTATCTAATGCAAGAAACCCAACAATATTTGAGTGCTACACTCAGGAAAAAATTCAAGATCTATATTATAAAGTTCAATATATTGAATAAGTAGTTATAAAGGATATTGATAGGAACTGAGATTTCTCCATATGTGTAAAGACCAAATACAACCCTATACAGTAGCCATTAACATATAAAAGAAGGAAAATATCAGCTGATAGTCATGTTTCTATATCTGTTACTTTAGAGGAAACAGCTCAGTTATTTAATCTCATTTATAAATTAAAACATTAACAAAGGGAGGGTTTTGTTTGTTTATTTGTTTTGGTGTGAGTTCTTGGTCCATTTTTTAATAGCTGATGGTGTTAATGCATTATGGAAGAACCTCTGAAAGGGAAGAAGTGAAGGATAGAAGTAGGTGTAGAAGAATGTCTTTACATTCTTTCTTTTTGTTTTTCTTTATTTTTATTTCCTGCCAGAACAACAGAAGTTTTAGTTTAATGTCAAAGCAGGAACTGGCTCAAGTGAAAGGCAATTGAAATGTGTGAGAGATGTGGAAAACCTGAGAGCACTTGCCCTGTTTGCAGGCATCCAACTCAATTTATAAGACCCCACAATCCTGACCTGTCTGCAGGTACCAGTTTGTGACCTCCATGATGTTCTGTCTGGCAGTATCCAACTCAGTTAATTTCTAAGGAGTCTGGCTGGGTGGGATTCTAAAACAAACTCCCTCAAGGTAGTTGGGAGGATCCTTCTTATGTGGGAAAAGGGGGAGATTGATGGAACTTGATATGATGTTAGCTTTCCTTTTCCATTTAAAACTTCCTTGATAAGTTTCTGTTCTCTTGCTTAATACCAGACTTTATTTCATCCTTTCCAACGGGTCTAAATCATAAAATGCAATTCTTTAATTACCAATGCTTCACTGAAAAGACAAAGAAAGGAATTCTACAGGTCAATGTTTTGAATTCAGTGAGACAGATATGAAACCCGTATCTTTCCTGTGAGGGAAACAACCACCAATCATGAGTCAAAGATTGGACTGATTGTTTCTTTTAGCTGTTGCCATTTAGTTGTCAACCTCTTTTAGATACTGACTTTTATCTGTGGTGAGATGTCTCTCAAGATCAAACCTGGGCTACAGACCTATAAACAAAGAACACCTTTTAAACAAATTCATTCATTGGAGCCAGGGTAACCCTTCTGTTGTCAATTAAAATAAGTGGTTTCCCTCTTTAAAAAAATAAAACAAAACAAAAAAGTAAAAATGTACATATAAAGCATTACTTCATTGAAGAGCTTGTACTGAAAAAAAAGACAGGTCTTACAAATTCAGTCTTCAAAGAAATAGTCTGGTGCCTAATTATGATTAAATGAAGACAGTTTTGAGGGAATTAATGTGATAAAGATAGAGAGAACATCTTTTTAAAAAGTAGTTGACAAGTGAATTAATGTTCAACAGAAAATGATGATACAGCAAACAATACATTTAAGGAAGCAGAGAAAAGAAAGACGGGGCTAAGTTTCTACACAAAAGAGGAGATAACAGCTTTCAAACATGCTTTAGGAAAGCTAGTTTGTCTGAGTGTGACTCAGTTAAATTGTGTGAGGTTAGCTCCCTCTATTCTAGTAGAACATATTTTTTTTTAAAAGTACATATTTTCCAGAAACAAAACTTACGTTAAGAAATCATGTTTATTAGGCAAGTATCAAATACCAAGGGGCCCTATGCATTTCTAATGATGTCATAAACAATAGAAAGGTAAGGGGGTCACTCAGAATTCTTCCTTGTAGAACTTTTTGCAATAATAATCAAAGTAACCACTCAACAAGAATGTAATGAGCCTCTTTCAGTGTTAGTTACTGAGTCAAGGACAGGGGCAATTCAAGGGTAGGGGTAGCATTGAGGACTGAAAACATATAAGGGTTCGAGGGAAGTATACATTACAACCCAGTATGATTGAAGGTATAAAACTGTAATTATAGAATTAGGTGTTGAGTAAAATTGTACAAACCAAGGGCAATGAAAATTCTTAAGAAATATAAGCTAATTGAGGGCTATGATAGTTCAGAAAACAATCGTGAAAGATGGCTGAAATTCCTAGGTTGAGGAGAATATGAGAGGGTATGCCAGGTTTGGGAGGCAAGGGGAACAAAGGCACAGAAGCATTAACATGGTATGTGTGAGCACATATGAAAGACTTCAGCTGAGGCTCTGGGTTGGAGAAAAGACTGGGTAGAAAGGTTGGGGCAAATCCTAGAGTCTCTTCAGGGAGGCAGAGCCTTCTTCCGTTAAATTGAGGTTAAAGTACTAAACATGTTAACTCATTTCAACTCTACTTTTTTCTCACTTTTATGTGTGAGATAGAGTTTGGCTCAAAACAATATCATAGAGAAGTTTTCTGTAATGAGAGTTTTGTCCAAGTTATTACTGGTTAAAACTGTAACATCTAATTCAATGCCAGCCAGCACCAATAGCCTTCCACCTTTTAAACAAACATTTCTAAATAAATGAAATCTCAATAAATAGGTATATATTCAGTGTTATTATAAAGGGAAAGTTAATATGGTTCCATCAGTTACAACTTAAGACAGAACTAAGAATCTAAACTTTCTAGACCCTCATTCTATATGAAGTTGTTTGGTATTCATCCTGAATAATACTTTAGTTTAAATGTAGGTTTGATTATTTTTTTGCCTGTGAATATTAATGTAAATTCCCTTAGTGGACTTTGTATAACACAGTGCCTGACTTTAACAGCACGTAGAAAAGGGCAAAGACAACTAATGTTAACACAAAAAACTGTTTTACCTTTTCACTTAACTTCGTAGTATAGTATAAAGTATTGCTTCCTGGGATCATAGGCAGCTTGACCCCAAGAGGCAGATCCAGTAGTTGAGACGCTCCGACCTCAGGAAAGTGGGTTTTGTGAGCACCCTGTCAGATAACAATAGGTGAGCTGTATCTTTCCTTTTAGGCATTACTCATTTAGTCTAGGCCCATCTACTCCTACTTTAACCAAAGGAAGCAAACGGCCATGCAGTCAGTGTAGGGGCCCACCCTGCCAAACAGCCTCCAAGACCTGTTCCCAAGTCACCAGCCAGTTGTGGCCAGTGACAACTGCTGCGACGCACGAGGGCGCCAGAAGCAGACAGTTACCAAGCGCGGGACTCCTCAGTGGCTCTCCCTGCCCCGCCCCACCTGGCTGTTGGCCCAGTGGAGGACAACGACACCAGACCTCATGCCACTCACATCTCCGCACTTCTGGCTGTCCGCTTCCAGGCTGCTGGTGGCTGTCTTGGTGGCGGCGACGCTAGCAGCCTTGGAGCAGGCGCTGAGGTACTGCTCCATAGTTGGCCGGGGCCTCTGTGCCTCCCTGCCGCCCACTCCTCCTTCCTTCCCTCACACCTCTTCCCTGTCGCCGTCCCTCGGTCCTGACTGGACCAGGAATGACCAGTACCCCGCGCGTGCTCTACGCTCCATTCTCGCAGCGTTCCAGGCCTGAACCTGAGGCCCCCAGAAGGGCTGAGCGCTCAGAGGGTTGCCCCCTAGTGATTGAGGCTTGAGTGCCCAGAGTTGGGGAAATCAGTCTAAGTGGCCCACAGTCAGAATATAATTTCTCTATGACACCAGCACCCCTCAGCCAAATCAAACCAAAATCACAGAGTATAAAACTTTGCTGGCACATAGCTGGCTAATTTCAACTGGCCCCCAGGGAGGTGTGGTTCTGAAAAAAAAAAATAAAAAAAAATCCAGAATGACTGTGTGGTCCTTTCTAGGACCAGGGGCCCGGCTTTCTACATGTCCCCCTCATAGACACTATGATCACAACCTGTCCCTGGTCCCCACAACCTCTTCCCTCTCCAGATCCTACATAACATACATTGGCTTTCTTAGGGGCTCATTGCCTTCCTCCCTATAGGGAGTTCTCCTCCCTATAGTCTTCCTCTTTTCTTTCTAGCTGGCTTCTCTCTCTACCACTCTCTCCTCTCTGTCTCCCTTGCTTTCTCTATATCCCTCTTTCTCCCCCTCTCAACCATCCAGCTAAAATTTATAAAGTGCCTGACACTTTGGGGTCAGTCGTTGAGTTGGGCACTGAGGATTCAGCAATGAATAAAATATGACCCTTTTCTTCAAGGAGCTAAGTAGACTGTGAGTAGTTAAGGGCAGAGACTGTACCTGATTTCAGGAATTTGGAGTTAGCCTCATAGGTTCTTGGCCCTCTGTTGTTCTCTGTTATTTCTTGGCCCTTTAGTAGCAATTCCTACCATTTATTGAGAATTGACTAATTCCAAATGCTGTACTATTAGGTTAGTGCAAAAGTAATTGTGGTTTAAAAGGTTAAAAATAAATGCAAAAACCGCAATTACTTTTGCACCAACCTAATAGATACCACATTTTATCTTTACAACAGCCTTGTCAATAATTACCCTTTTTTTTCGAAGATTAGAAAAGAATGATAATCACTATAAAACAGTATCCCCACAGGCAGTTTCTTAATCAATATACTCCACCTTTTCTTCTGCTCTATTTGTTTTGATGTTACTCATATGCTTAGGACTCCTAAATTTGGAAACTAACTTTGGGATACCAGCTCCCCACACGGATGTCTCACAATCATCTCAAATCCAGCATGCTCAAATTTCAACCCACCCCCTTCATCAAAACAGGACAAAACAAAAGCCCTGTTCTTCTTTCTGCATTTCTCATCTCAATGACAATACCAGTATCTACCCACGCCAGAAGCTGAGAAATGCTCCTAGACACTTCCCTTTCCACTTATTCCACACATTCATTTGATCCCTTGGTCCTACTGATTTTTTTCACTGAAATTAATTGGTCCTCTTTTATCTATCTCTACAGTACTCACCCAGGTAAATCACTCTTGGTTTTTTTTTTGTTTGTTTTTTTTGTGTGTTTTTTTTTTGGTCTGTGTGATTGCCATGATCTTATAGCATCTCCCTGCCACCATTTATACCAACAACCCATCTTTTATCAAATTGATGTTTGATGTCATTTCTCTACCCTGCCTTAAACCCTTAAGTGCCCCCAAGAAGACTAAGCACAAAGCATGAAACAGTCTCTGTGACCTGATCCCTCTATTAGTTTCTTATTGCTGCTGTAAAAATTTGCCATAATCTTAATAGCTTAAAACAACAGAAACACATATAATAATTGAGGTCAGCAGTCTGAAATGAATCTCACGTGCTGAAATCATGGGCAAGGCTGCAGGACACAATCTATGTCCTTGCTCTTTCTGGCTTCTAGAAGCTTCCCTTTGCTCTCACTACAAATCCAGGGTGCAGCATATTCAAATCTCTCTCTAACTCATATTTCTACCTCCCTCTTCTATAATTAAAAATATTTTGATTACACTGGGCCCATCTAGATGACCCAGGATAATTTCTTCATTTTTAAGGTCAGTTGATTAACAACCTTAATTCCATCAGCAATCTTAATTCCTTGTAGCTATGAAACATAGCATTCACAGGTCTTGGAAATTATGATGTAGACACCTTTGGGGGATATCATACTACTAATCACAACCATTTTTTCCCTTTCAAAGACACAACTTCCCTATACCACCTCTCAAAATTGAACCTGGAATGATGCAGAATTGTTTGCAGTTGGTTCCCTACACTAAGCTGATTCGAGTCTCTGTGTCTTTGCTGTTTTATTCCTTCTGCCTGGCAGGCCTTTGCACATCATTGCATGGCTAATTTTAATCAGCCTTTAGGACTGCTTAAGTATTGTTACCTCTAGAAAGGCTTTGTGACATTCTAAGCTTTGCCAGTTCTCTGCCTCTGTGCTTCCTTCTATAGAGCACTTTTCACATTATATCAAAATATCTCTTTACCTGTCAGTATCCCTGTAATAGAATGGAAACTCTTGGAGAGCAGGTTTTTGCTCCTTCAACTTTATATGCACAGCAGTTAGCAATAGTACCTAACAAGCATTTAGTAAGCCCTACGTATAATTTTGTTGTCCTTAGCTAGGCAGACCTGAGTGAGAACCCACTGAAAGGTTTCAATTTTAAAATATTACTCTGGCGACAATATGGAGAGTGGATTTGTGGGAGAGAGACTGGAGGCCTGGGAGATTTCATGATATTTAGTCATATAGGCAAGAAACATTCACATACCAAACTAATGAGTCAAACGCAATTGGAATGAAGGGGACAAAATGGATTTGAGAGACATTTGAGGCAACATTGTCATAACTTTGGGGTTCTTCCTCATCTCACCTACTTTAAAAACAACAGGGTTTGAGGAAATGATTGCTGTTGTGAAGCTGACGAGGGTAGATGACAAGCTTGGAGTGTGGAGGGAACCATTAAGCCAGAAAAGTAACTGAATTCCCTAAAAAACCCACATAAAATAGGAAAGCAGTTGGGAAGCCAGAATAGAGAGTCAGCAATCTGTGATATAAAGAAGGCTTTGTTGCATTCTTAGAGATGTTAGAAGAATACATGTTTGGAATACATGAAGAATACATGAAGTTTGGGGTCTTTTCAGAGACTGTATTTATTGGTATTTGCTTCATAACAAACTACTCACAAAATTTAATGGCTTTAAAAATTATTATTTCTCACAACTCTCTGGGTTAGCGGGAATTTCTTTGGGCTTTGCGCTGCATTAACTAGGATGGCTCTATTCACATGTCCAGGCCCTAAGCTGGGATGGCTGGAATGGTAGAGATTGCTTCACCACTATACACAGATGTTCTTTTCATCCTCTAGGTGGTTAGACCGTGCTTTGTTTTCCTTTTTTCAAATTTTTATTTAGAATGTAGCTAACACACAATAATATATGAGGTCGGACAATTGAGTTCGTGAATTTGTTGCAATGAGGTTGCTAAGCTTTTTTGATATTAAAGGGATTATTCATTGATTTGTACCAACTGGACAAACAGTTAATCGAGTTTGCTATTTGGCAGTGCTGAAAAGGCTGCATGAAAAAGTTAGACAACCTGAACTTTTTGCCAACAATTCATGCCTCTTGCATCGTGACAGTACACCAGCTCACATGGCACTGTCTGTGAAGGAGTTTTGAGCCAGTAAACAAATAAGTGTATTGGAACCTCCCTCCCCACTTACCTGATCTGGCCCCCAATGACTTCTTTCTTTACCCGAAGATAAATGAAATATTTAAAGGAAGACATTTTGATGACATTCAGGACATTAGGGTAATACAACAACAGCTCTGATGGCCATTCCAGAAAAAGTTCCAAAATGGTTTTAAAGGGTGGATGGGGCGCTGGCATCTGTGCACAGCTTCCCAAGGGGAATACTTCAAAGGTAACCAGAGTGATATTCAGCAATGAGGAGTGTAGCCCTTTTTCTAGGATGAGTTCGTGAACTTAATTGTCATGCATCGTATAAATTTGGCCTAAAATACCTGTATCACAAATTAACAATAATCTTGAACTTGTCAACCTAACTGTATAAAAAGAGTTAAGATAGTAGCCTGAGACTATAGTTCAGAAAAGCCTGCTTACAAGATTATTTCTGGGCTGGCATCTAGAAATTTGGCAGTTGAACCACTTACAAATGGATAATACTGATTCACTGTACCTAGACTGTAAAAACAATGTGGTTTATGCTGATCACATGCTTTCTATCTGGGAGTTTGGAATTGTTATGGGCTGAATTATGTCTACCTAAAATTCACGTATTGAAATCCTAGCTCACAGTACCTCAGAATGTGACCATATTTGGAGAGAGTGTCCTTAAAGAGGTACTGAAGTTAAAACGAGGTAATTAGGGTGAACCCTAATCTAATATGATGGGTATCCTTATGGGGAGGTTAGAATACAGACAGGCACAAAGTAAAGACCATGTGAAGACACGGGGAGAAGGCCATCTACAAGTCAAGGAGAGAGGCCTCAGAATAAACCAATCTTGCAAACACCTTGATCTCAGACTTCTGGCCTACAGAATTGAGGATATAAATATCCATTGTATAAGCCACCCAGTCTGTGATACTTTGTTATGGCAGTCCTTGAAAACTAAGCCTAGGTAAACTAACACTCTGAGTCTCTAGTGGGCACCTTGCAGAAACACTGCACATATTTTACTGCCTTTTTACTGCTGAGGAAAAGAGCACACTTGGTATGTTCTCTTATAGCACGTGGAGAGAATCCGACCGAAGCCTGTGTATGAATTTCTCCGGACTCCACCTGTCTTTATCCCTTCCTTATCATGTTGTGTATACTTTCCCTATAACAAACCTTAGAAGTGAGCAGAACTCTAAGGTCCAGATATTCTTGGAGATGGCAGAAACACTGACCCAGCCAGAAGAATCTTCTGATGAATCAGTTTTGAAATCAGAGTAGAGTTTTTAATTTTTTGACCTACAGTTTCTCTTCTTTTTGGCAGAAATTCTGCATATCTGAATCTTGGTGGTTGTTTAGCCTTATTTTTAACTGAAATCAAGTTGGGACTCTGCATATAGTTGTACTTGTCAGTCTCATCTTGTTTGTCTCATCAAAATAAAATGAAAATTCTTTAGGGAAGAATTTTGTCTGTCTTGTTCAATGTACTCTTCAATAACTAGAACAGTGCCCAGTAATTATTATTAAATTTAAAGGACTCAATAGTAGGTATTCAATAAATACCACATCAGTAAATGAGTGAATCGATTATCTTTTCTTTTTTCTTTTTTTGGTCACTGCTTAATTGGACATTGTCAGTGCTTGCTTTGGGATATCTTCATTCTTTTTTTTTTTTAGCATTTATCAGTGAGCAGTGATCCTTGTAATTGATACTGTCTTCTTTTCCGTGGTGTCTCATGTTTTTAACCTCTAATTATTCTTTTCCTACACAATGTTAAGAACATGAGCTATGGAATCGTAAAAAAGTGTTATGGCTTGTCATTCATCTTTCTCTCATTTATTTATTTATTGAATATGTATATCATTAAATCTGTAGTATTCACTTTGCTGCAACTTTCTTTGACTGCAACAGAATATTTAAATTGTGATTGTTCAGATTTCATACACTGAATCTTATAAAATCTATGAGCATCTGCAGATTAAACCTAGTACAGGGCTACCAATCTGTATAAAGATGTAGTTATTTTTTCACTTAACAAAATAACTTGTGAAATTAATTCAGTAGATCTAAATCAGTATCTTTAAAGATAAAGCAAAAGAAAAAAGATAGTGTCTTTTACTTTTAGAGTATTACTTGATGCAAGTTTTAAAAAATTATAGCTGTATAATTTACATATTTTGCATATGTAATATGTGTATTATAAATTTCAGGAAGGGAAGTTTGAAATTGACACATGATAAAGGATTATGAGTGTTTATATTTCAGTAAAAGTTTCTTAAAAGTAAAGACCCTTCAAAATTTTAGAACAGAAATTTTTTTTGGACATCATTTTAAAGAACTCATTTATTTTATAAATAAGGATACAAGGAATCAGTAAAATAAAATTACTTTCCAAAATTACACAATAGACTAGTGGGAGATTTAAGGTTATAACTTAAGTCTTCTGTGAATTTTCCATCAAATCATAGAGCTTAAGGGAATATAGTACTTTATGTTGTCCAAGCATGTAATTTTGGATCTGTTCTACTCATAAGACTGAAACTGGCATTTAGTTAAGATTATTTTTTAATAAACATTTTTGTTATAGTAAGTGGAATCACCATAACAATGTGGTTGTTCTTTCAGTTTTTTTAAAGAATGAATATTCATTTAAATGATAAATTTAATAAACATTTACTTAATGTTTGAGTAAATGTTTATTAAATTAATAAACACCAAAGTCTTTCTAATTGTAGTTATGTAATTTCTTTACTTTTTTCCTCCTAATATTGAAGTAAGATAAATTGGTTTCTTGTTAACATGGAATAATTGTCACCTTTTCATGTAGTTACTTTTTATTACTATTCTGATATAAATGTTCAGAATAAGCACCAATTAAAAGTATTACTACATCCTTATCGTTTTCTGCCGGCTGGTCATTTATATTAGCATTGCAGGGATCACAGAGTTATTTCAGGAAGCAGCTTATTCAGTTATGGTGCTTTTTTTGTTTGTTTGTTTGTTTGGGTGGTTGGTTAATTTTTTCACCTAATTAGTGAACAGTCTGAGAAAAGTTTTATCTTTAGTATGGTTTCAGAAGAAAAAAGACTTTAGAAGACAGTCTACAGAAGAAAAAAAATCTCTCAATTATTCTCTCCCTTATTGATGGCTTTTCTGTCTGAATTCTACATTGCCTGATACCAGATTCTCACTCCTGTTGTACTAGTGTTTGCATGTTTGTCATACCATTGCCTCTTTGTTTTAAATCCTTTGTGTTAGATTTTATCTCCTACATACATAAAAAAAAAAAATTGCATTTGGTTTTGTGAGACAAATTAAAATCTTTTTAAAAATGTATCAGACTAATCCATTTCACCTATTAACATAAATAATATGTAGGCTCTACACAGTCAAATTGTTTTATGCTATGTTTACTAAGATTCTTTCTTGGTTAACCTTCTTAAAGAGTTTATGGTATCTGTCTTATAAATATTGCTTCTAAGTTTCTTTGATAAATTTACACAAAAAGTAATAATAACAATATTTTTTAAATTATGGACTCACAGGGATGTGCTCTTAATATTTTTATTCTGCCCTAGGGAATGCGTATTGAAAAGAGAATAATCTTTCAAAGTTCTGTCTGAATTAAAAGAAAAAAGCATTAGAGTCATTGTTTCTAGGTGAGATCCTGAAGATACAAAATAGAACATGTTTTATTTGAATAAAAGAAAATAATTCAGAGAAAGTAGAAAATTCAGAGAAAGTTTGTCATTTAAAGATTAAATAATTTATATGTCCTCCTTTACATAAGTCCTTCATTTTAAATATGATCTTATTAGTCTCTGATGGGTCTCAATATTGGAAAGACATATTTTAAATTTGTTTTCATTTGAAATTTATTGTATCCTGCCTTAGGTAATTTTATTAATCACTGAAATCATTATTTTTGTAGGTACTTAATTATGTAAAAACAATTATGTCTTGAAAAAACATTCCTTGTAATGGAAGATTTTAGGATGTTGGAAAATAGCTTATTTTTTTCAGGATTTTTTTTCTTTTCTTGTTTAGCAGTAAGAAGAATAATGCATTTGATTTGCCTAAATTAGTTTTTATTGTTCAGATACTTACACCAGATTTTATCAAAAGTGTTCAATTATAACAATTTTTTTAAAAATATAGTTTTGTCTTGTAGCTTAGTTTTGTAAGGGAATGCATTTGCTTTGCTACGAAAGGTATAGACTTGTAAATACATCTTTATATGATGATTACTGGTATATTGTGAAATAGTAACAGCTTCAGCCTAAAGCATTGGGGCAGGAAGAAAAGCTGTTGTTCAAAGGGAAGTCCGATGATGGGATGTGTTTATCCAAAAGGTGGGAACATGAAGAGGGAGCTAATAGAGAGTTTTGCAAAATCTGCCACAGTGGGACAGTATGAGCTTGTAAAGTCATCTGCAAAGTCACTCCCATTAAGGCACCCTGACTGATCTGTGAAAGTAATGACTTCAGGACTTCCATATCACACACAAATTACTTTCATTGGCAAATTGTAACCGAGAGTCATACTGGGAAGAAGATGGCAGAAATAGTGATTCATCCTTTCCAAGATTTATGGTAGTGACAAGTACACAAGAGAATTTAGCACAGTTATAATGTTTTCTTCATATTTAAAAATGTAAACATTTCATAGTCTTATTACAAGAACAAATTGTGTTGTCTGTATTTATAACAAAGTGAAATATAGTCAAACAGTAAGTGATCAGAACTTTAATATGACACTGTGTTAGTAGTTCCTTTCCAACAGTTTCCCCTGGATTTGTATCTTAGGCATAAAGTCAGTCCAAGTCACAATCTCTCTGAGTATGAATATGGGGATCTTAAAATTATGAAACAAAAAATTAAGAACATTTTCTTAGTTAAGTATTGAGCATCACACATTGCCATCATTATGCATTTCACATGTTTTATGTTTGTTTTTAAATATAACAGTTTCTTTACCTTATTAAAATAAATAGAAGATTTCTATGGGCTTAGTGCTGTCAGTTCTCTCTGAGCCACAAAATTACAATAAAGCAGACCAAAGTGTACATGAATTTGGGCTTGATTTCTTATCGTTCATTTAGTCTTTTCTATTGAATCGTAGTCTATGAAGCACAATATGATCTCACTTATATGTGGAATCTGATATAGCTGAACTCATTAGAGCAGAGAGAAGATTGATGGTTTTCAGGGGCTGACAGATGGGGGAAACTGGGGAGATGTTGGTCATAGGGTACAAATTTCAGTTTTAAGATGAGTAAGATCTGAGGATTTAATATTCAGCATGGTGACTATAGTTAATGAAGCTGTACTATATATTTAAAAGATGCTAAGAGAATATATCTTAAATGTTATTACCACACACCAAAAAATGGTAACTACTATGTGAGATGATGCATATGTTAACTGATCTTATTGTGGTAAATATCTTACTATATATATTAATATGTATTTCAAATCATCTCATTGTGCACTTTTAACTTACACAATGTTATATACCAATAAGTCAAAGCTGAGGGGGAAAGAAATTGATGAATAAAATCGATAATATTTTGTAGTTTCTTTGTAGAAATCTTGTATATATTTTGTTAGAATTATTTCTTACTATGGAATGTCTTTGATAGTATTGTCAATAGTGACTTTGAAAATTCATATATTATGCATAAAAGGGTTAACTCAGCATCGCTGGGCTGCACAAGCCCTGCATATTCCCAAGAAAAAACTGTTTTCAAGATTGGCTCTTGGCTGACTCTTGGAAACTGAGCCCTGGTAGGTTTTACCTAAGAATGTTTTTCCAGGCAGGAGTCTTTGAGACATGCTGTACCATTTTGGTTAGTTTATGCTAAAAATATGATTCATGGGAAATATCAGCTTTTCCTGTAGGAATTTAAAGCTTGAGTATCTGAAAACAGTTACGCAGGTGCTGCACGGCTAGGTAACTGACCCTCAATAAAAGAAAGCCCTGGACACCTAACCTCAGGTTATCTTCCCTGGTTGGCAACACTTTGCATATGTTGTTACACATTGTTGCTGGATGAATTAATTATGCCTTGTGTGACTCCACTGGGAGGGGACACACACACAAAAAGTGCATGCCTGGTTTCCTCTAGACTTCAATCCATACTTTAGCCTCTGCTGATTTTATCCTGTATTCTTTTGCTGCGATAAGCGATAACCATGAAGGTAAAAACTTGTAAGTCTTGTGTGATTTTCTAGCAAATCATTGAGCTGAGGATGGTCTTAGGGATCCCCACCACAGCTGGTATTAGACGTGAAATTTGGCCGCGGTAGCAGGGAAAGATGCTTTGCATGGCCTCAGTGTCATGGCTTTCATTCAGCAAAGCCAACATTGATATAACCATGGCTGTGTGCCCAACCTGATAGAAGCAGAGACCTACACTGTGTCCCTAGTATGACACCATTCCTGAGGATTGTCAGCCAGCTATGTGGTAGTAGGTTAATTACAATGGACTATTTTCCTCATGGAAGAAGCAGTACTTTGTGCTTACTCAGCAAATCATTGAGCTGAGGATGGTCAATATACACTTATCCTGGATATGGATATGCCTTCCCTACATACCATGCTTATATCAAAACTACCATCCATAGACTTACAGAATTCCTTATCCACCATCATGATATTTCATACAGCATTGTTTCTGATTAAGGAAGTCACTTCAAAATGAATGTCAAGGATCTCACGCTCTTGGGATTCACAGGTCCCAATGTCCTGATATAGCTGTCTTGATAAAATGGTGAAATGGCCTTTTAAAGGCTTGGTTCCAGTGACAGGTAGGGGGCAATACCTTACAGACTGGTGAAATGTCTTCAAGGATGTGGTATGTGTTCTAACTCAGTGTCTAATACATGGTGCTCTTTCTCCCATAGCAAGGATACATTGATTGGTTGAGTAATCAATGGGTGGAAATGATAGTAGTTCTAGTTATTGTTCTACTAGTGATAAACAGCAAAAGTGTTTCTTCCCATCTCTGCAACCTTGGACTCTGCAGGTCTAGTGGTCTTAATTTCAAAGAGAGGAATGCTTTTCACTAGGAAACATAACAATGATTTCATTGAACTGTAAGTTGAGATGGCAGCATGGAGGAATGAGCATCTCACATAGTGGACCTCTCGCAAATAAGGTATTAACACCTTTTGGGGAAAACAAAACAAAACACTGTCTGGGGCTCTGTAGTTTTAAAAGAGTAAGTGATTTTTTTTTTTTTTTGGTGGGGAGGCAAAATGGGAGAATCAATCAACATGGAATAATTCTCACCATTGTTGCAAAAGGGGCAGCATTGGGCTCCAAATCCTAATAGAAATGTGAAATCTTTTAAGCTGGATGAACAAAGTGAAGGCGCTCCAGCAAACAAGAGCTGCTAGAAAGTGAGGAAAAAGTCACCAGAAAGGAGAAAGCCAAGAGAAAACTAGCGATTCTTTCATTAACTCAGTCCATGTCACTGAATGATTCCTGAGCAAGGCATATGAAGGTCAAAATGAAAGTAGCTTACAACCAAAGCTTAAGGAACTGAGTGGAAATTTGAGCTGCCACTACATGCAGGCATGAAAGTCAGCAATTTAAGTCTAACAAGTTAAAAAAAACAACAATATTCTTTGGAGCAATGTAACAGAATTTAGAATGTATCCAACATACTATTCACAATGCTCAGGAAAAAATCCAATTATTCAACAGTTAGGAAAATGTGAACTAGTATCAAAGAACAAAACTATCAACAAATGATATCTACTAATTAACTCACATGCTACAATTGTCAGACCAAGACTTTAAAACAATTATTTTGACCATGTTCATTGGAGTGAAGGAAAATATGCTCATAAGGAATAAAAATATAAGCAATATCAGCAAAGGAATAACAAACATGAAAGAAAATCCAATGGAAATATTAGATCTGAAAATACAGAGATGAGAAGCTTCAAATTCCATGTATAAATTCTGATAAAATCTCTGGCTGACTCCAAAACATCTATACCTGAGGCAGACTCAAAGCAGCACACATCAACATGACTAGTCATTAAGGAAATGCAAATTAAAACTACAATGAGATAGTACTACACATCTACCAGAATGTCTAGAATTAAAACGACTGTCAACCTCTAATGTTGGCAAGAATGTGAAATAACTAGGCCTCTCTGGATATTAATTGGAATGACCAACCAATATATGGTTGGTTGAATGTAAAATGTTAAAACAAACTTTGGGAGGCCCTCTGGAAGCTTTTCTTTCTTTTTTAATTAAAAAAATAAACTACTTTTTAGTCTATCAGTCCTCCCTTGGGTATTTATTCAAAAGAAATAAGACTTATTTCAATAGGAGAATTGATAAACAAATGATATGTACCCACCATTACAATCTCATACAGAATAGACTCAATGCCCTCAAAATTCCCTATGATCCACCTGTTTCTCCTCTTCACTCTCTCTCCCACCTAAACCTCTGCAACAACGGATATTTTTTACTGAATATTTTGCCTTTTTCAGAATGTTATATAGTTGGAAACATGTAGCCTTTTCAGATTGGCTTGTTTCCCTTAGCAATATGCATTTAAGATCCCTCCATGCCTTTTCATGACTTGTTAGCTCATTTCTTTTTATGCTGAATAATATTCCATTTTCTGAATATACTGCAGTTTGGTTATCCATTCATCTACTGAAATTCATCTTGGTTACTTCCAAGTTAGGGCAATCATGACTAAAGCTGCTATAAGTGTTTGTGTACAGGCTTTTGTGAGGACATAAATTTTCAGTTTATTTGGGTCAAATAAATACCAAGCAACACAATTGCTGGATCCTATGATTAAGAGTATTTTTGGTTTTGTAAGAAAGTGTACTTTGGCTTCCAAAGTGGCTGTACAATTTTGCCTTTCCAAGAGCAGTGAATTAAAGTTCTGCTGCTCTACATCTTCACCAAGCTTTGATGTTGTCAGTGTTTTGGATTTTAGCCACTCTAATATGTACGTAGTGCTGTTTTATTGTTGTTTTAATTTGCCATTCCCTAATGATATAATGCTGTTGAATATCTAGTCGTATGCTTATTTACCATCCATATCTTCTTAGGTGAGGTGTCTATTCAGATCTTTTGACCATTTCCAATTGAGGTGTTTGTTTCCTTATTGTTGAGGTGGGCATTTTTGTATGTGTATATTTAGTATGTTAGAGAGTTATTCGCATATATTTGATATCAGTTCTATATCAGATATATGTTTTGCAAATATTTTCTCCCAGTCTGTGGCTTGTCTTTTCATTTTCTTAGCAATGTCTTTTGTAGTGGAGATGTTTAATTTTATTAAATTACAACTCATTATTTTTTTTCTTTCATGGATAATGCTTGGTGTTGTACGTAAGAAGTCATCACCAAACCGAATTTTCAGCTATGTTATCTCCTAGGAGCTTTATAGCTTTGTATTTTACATTTATGTCTGCAATCCATTTTGAGATAATTTTATAAAAGGTGTAAGGTCTGTGTTTAGATGCTTTTTAATTTTTTACTTTTCTGTTTTTTTTTTGTTTGTTTTTTTGTTTTTGTTGTTAATATGGATGTCCAAGTGCTCCAGCTTCATTTGTTGAAAAAACTGTCCTGTCTTAGTGAAATTGCTTGTTTCTTTGTCAAAAACAGTTGACCTCTGAAATTCTCTTTCTTTGTAATTTCCTTCTCTATAGTACTCCATTCGGAGTAAATTTTTATTGCAGTTGAACAATTTATTGTGGTAGGTTTCTTATAGAGATTCACTTAATATTAATCTCCATGGGAGAAAAGCTGATTCTAGCTTATTATATTTTATTAATAAGTTAAGTTCTTAAATTTATCTATTTCACTAGGTAAAATTACTTGGAAGAAAGATCATTGAACTTACAGAACTAAATAGCATTTAAAAACTAAAAATGCGCTTATTCTACATGGATCCTAACCTTATAGTAACATCTTCAAAACAGATTTTCAAGTTCAGTCAGTTAAAATATTATAAAATGAATATTCTTGTTAGAATGTACAAATACTGTTAAAATTATAATAGCAATGTCAATATCTAATATTACAATTTCACAGGTTATAGGAAGAAATAATTGGAAATTAATACAACTCATCATTAAATAGGAAGTGTGCTATATTAGATCATTTTTATTCCTGCAAATTTAAATAATTAAGAATTATATACTGATAACAACAGATCATAAAAAAGTTACAAGCATAATCTCTTAAATATAGAGAGATACGCAAAATTGCTAATCTTGATTTTATTCTCACCTCCCATTTTATCATTATTCTGGATAGTTTAGTTCCTGGAGTGCTATTTTGTTATACGTTGTGAGCAAGGTTATCATGCATAGTTCTCTAGAAAATATATCATATTTTTCTTTATATTTAAATTTTCCCTGACTGTAATATTACCATGGAACTCATTCTGAAATATCAGTCTTAATGACAGTTTCTGTTTATCAGGATATATTAAAAATATTCACAAATTTTTAAAGAAATTAACTTAATTCCACTTTACTGTCTTGAAAATGTTCAGTAAATGCATACATGACCATATTTATCATGTATTAATACTTGATTTTATTGCACAAGATACCTCAACTTTAATAAAAACAGTTACTAGCATAAATATACTCGTATTTAAAAGTTACAATTGTGTAGGAGTAAAAAGGACATATAATAAAGTCCATCAAATCCATAAACAAAATCCATATAAACAACATGATGAACCCACTTTATTGATTAGGTCTGTATGTCTATATACTTAGGAAAATATTTTTCTTTATGGTTAGCATATTTTAATTATGGGTTAAAATAATCCAGAAAGAAAAATAAATGTCTATTGCTGCACTATTTGAAATTATTTAAGAAGGAACAATATAAGAAAACTTTGAGAAGCTCAATAAGAAAAAATGGAGGTATAAACGTAAACACAAGGAGGAATGTGGTTGGATTGGAATGATACAGAGGTCCCGTTGATTAATTCATTGTTGAGAGTTAAGAAAAGGAAGGAGTCAAGAATAATTTCTACATTTCTGTCTTCACAACTGATTATTAGGTGGGATTATAAAAGGTAACAGAGAAGCAAGAGCACTTTGGACAAAGTATGTATATGTTAGGAGTAGATGAGGGAAGGGAAAGTGAAAGAATATATGAATGATGATGTACTTTGGAAACATTTAAAGAGAAAATGAAGATCTAAATGTCTATGTAATTATTGATTATAAATGGTAAGCAAAATAAGCTGTTATTTTGATAAAGAAAATGTATAATGTAAACTAAAGTATTTTACTGTTATTCATTGAACTTTCTAAGTTACATAATCATACCCCAGGAAGCATTTGGAGATTATTGGCCAATAGATTTTATTTGATGTTTGATACTGCTGATCAGCAGAATTTAGTCTCAAGTAATAATAATATTATTAAATATTAGATTAGATTTTAATAGAAAAGGGTTTCTTTTTATATTTTATGAACCTTAAAGGCAATCTGCATTTTGCAAAAATGAAAACATAAAAACAAAAAAAAACAACACGAAAGAACCTAAAAACAGAAAGAATGAAGCAAGCTATCAGAAGTAAGTCTGAGTATAGCAGTTATTATGTATGTAACTGAGTAGAGGTCTTTTATATGGAGATGTAGTATCGTGAGAGTGGGAAGGGAAAACAAAGATTCTTAGGCGCATTTAAAAAAAAATAACTATGTGTGGGAACGGGCGGCATATGGGAAGCTTCTGTACCTTCCCCTCAATTTTGCTGTGAACATTGAACTGCTCTGAAATATAGTCTTAATTTAAAAATACGACCTATAATATGCAGTTTTTAATGTGTCACACATAAAACAAATTAGACTAAACATTTATGTTTTAAAAAAGACTTATGAAAAGGAGAAATTAAAAATATGTCATAATACTGGACAAAGAAAAAGTCCTGGCACAAATATATTAAACGGAATGTATTCATTATATTTCCACAGAGACTTTAGTAATCCAAAATTCCAGAATCAGAGGCAAAAATCTTGTATGGTCAGTATAGGGACTCTTCCTTTGGATATATTTGATCTATTTACCTTGGTACAGCAGCCAGCTCTTCTGCTATCTGCAGCTCTCACAGGGATGGTGGGCTGGAAAGAATGGATTAAGTGCCTGATTGTAGCCCTGGCACACTCAGACAATTAAGCTTCCCATATTCTTTTGTTTGCTTAACAAATCACATAGGACAAATTAAAGCAGCAGGCCAAACATGCCTTAGCACCCCCCCAAGGGCAGTCCCCATCTTCACGCATGTGCATATGCCCCATTGTGACCCTTTGCTGTTTGTCTAATGACTTATCATTTTACTTATCTTATATGCCAGATGTGCTCTAAGCATTTATGACCAAAATTCAAATTCCCTTCAGAAGACAAATTCATGTTACTTCAAAATAATCTAACTTTCAATATTCATTTTCTCTCTTAATACAGGGGAAGATAAAAGAGTGAATTTTTAGCCCCAAATCTTGATTTCAACTGATTGTAACTATCTCATGCTAGAAGTTAAATTCAACAAGGCACAGAGAGTGTCTGTGTTATTCAATTACTTGTGTGCAGAAGGGATTTAGTAAGAATTTATTGCAAATTAACAAGCCAAAATATCTCCGATTCAGAATTCACATGAACATTTGGAATTGATTTATTATTTAAGCAATTGATAATCAACCCACCTTCCTAAATAATGATGTCTTTGACTCACTGAATAGTCCCTAGGAGAAAGGAAAGAATTCATGAGAGGAATTAAACCACGTATTTCCATTGTCTATAGAAATAACACACAAAAAAATCAGCCTTTGATTATGAAGTATATTTTATTTCAATACTGAATTTCTCGAAACTACCATGTATTTAAAAATGACACTGACTTACCTTCTGGTGTCATTTAACTATAAATCAAAAACATAAAATAAAATAGGCTTATTGGAATAATATCTCTAGTCGGTATTTGCATGAAAGAAAAATCTTTTTCTGCCTCTATTTAGACAATGTACGCTCTATGTAATCTTATTTCACATTCAATATGAAATAACTGAGAGTTGATGGGGAATCAAATGGAATAAGCACTCTTTCCTTTAAAGTCAGTTTGAGCTAATTTACCTGGAATAAAATACTTTTATTTTTATTGGACCATATCCCCAAGTCAGTGCTACTTAAACTCTAGTGTGCCTAAAAATCAGCTGGGAATCTTGTTAAATACATAGATTCCCAAAGACTCAGGTAGGTCTATTGTCCCATCAGAATTAATCAATTGTGTTTCTTTAGAAACTTTTGATACCTCTTTCTCATTTGCATTTTTTTCCACAAAGATAAAACTTCGCTCAACTTTTATTTATTTATTTATTTAACGTGGAAGAAAATTTATCTTAAAACAATGGCTTAAAAATATTGTTTGAGGGGAGGCTGGGTGGCTCTGGTGGTTGGAGCGCTGTGCTCCTAACACCCAGGTGGCCCCTTGGATTCCCACAAGGGCCAGTGAGCTGCGCCCTCTAGAGCTAGACCGAGAACAATGGCTCCACCTGGAGCTGGGCTCCTGTGAAGGGCTGTGAGTGGCCCTGAGTGGCCAGTGGTCGGCTGGAGACCTCTTAATTTAGTGGATCTGGAATGGATACCAATATACTTCATTTCTTAACAAGATATAGGTATTATGCAACTCATATTCTCTTCCCCCCAAAGCTTTCAACTGCTCAGTTTGCACTATGGTAATTCAAATCTGTATTATTCATAGAGCTGCTTATTGCATAGGAATTTTATAGTGTATCCTTGTGCTTCTCCATTAGTTCTTTCCAACTTGTCTCCATTATACGTCTATGCTCAGTTAAAGCAAACCTGACGCAGTTTTGTATTTGAGAAACTATTGATTTATTTTCACTTTTTCCTTTTATATCTGTTTTTTCTTAATAAAATATAGTTTTGTATTTTGAAAATACATCACATACTGTCTATTTAAAAATATAATGTTTCCAAGTAAGGACACATGAGATCTAGGGTATTCAAATGACCTGGTAAATCCCATCTGACTACATATTCAGCATCTGGTTTGTTGTATGTGTCAGCTATAGATATGATTTAAAAAACAAAGCACTTTTGTGAAAGTGTTGAAATATGGTAGACCCTTGGAAAGAGAACAAGGGCATGCACAGAAATATAGTCTAAGAGTTAATACGTCCAAAATATTTTACTGAGTATAGAACAGCCAGTCCCATGATTAGATGAAAGCAATAATTAGGGCTATGTCTTTACTATTGGCCTGACAATTACTGTACAAAATATAAAAGGAAGTCATAAATGTCTAAATGTAACACTTATATTAATGTATAGTCTTATTCAACATTTGAAATTGCTTCTCACAAGATTATCATTACTTTACATGGGTACAAACAAGAAAAAAAATCAAGTTATAATTGAATCCATAGTTCCCAATGCAAATATTCTTAGTGTCTTGAAATGTTCCCTTTATCTTTGTTTTCATTGTACACTAGAAATACAGATACCTTTGTATCTATCCATCATTCTTAAAACAATTTGATGTTTGTCATGCCACTCAGTTGTTTTTCTTTTTAATTCAGGATGAATAACTCTTCTTAGAATTAATGTGAGATTATATTTAAGCTACATTTTTCTGATACTGATTTTTCCCTCTTCTTTTTTGAATGTGATGTCAATATATTTGAACAAAATAAATCATGAAGACAATATCCTAGTTCTTGCATGACACATTTTCAGATTCTAAGTTCAATATCATTATATTGTTTATTTAAAGTCATTTTTTATCGTAATAGAAGCAACCTATGAATGTAAACTATGAATGTAAAGACTAGCATATTGTGTACAATTTATTTCATAGGAAAGAAATTCTTTCATTTGAAGCCTAAAGCTATGATGTCTCTTGCTTTTTCCTCATTAAATATTTTTGTCATTAAAAAAAGTGATGAGTAATTTATAACACATAATTTTATATATGTATGTTCTCTTTTTCAGAAAGAATTACAGCAGTTTATCATTTGTCAATTCATAGTATCTAGTAAACTTGAGCATATATTTTCAAATATATGTTAATTGATCTAATTATCCCAGAAGATCATTAGATATTACCTTAGAAGAAATCAGCAATTATTGCTTTTCTTTGGCAAATAGGAAGGTATGTCGATGATATTAAATAATTTCCTATAATTTTTCTACAGCATAATATTTTTTAATGTATTTTGCTTGCTCTAAACTTTATGTTTGACAAATAAAACGGATTGAAAAGAAAATTGAATATGGAAAATTTACAGAATGAATATATGTAGAGTTGTCAGGCTTACACATAATTGCTTGCTAATCATCAACTTGGAGTAATAGAAAAAAGTGACCCTGATTTTCTTGGCATCATATTTTGGGGCAGTTCAAAATTATTCCAAATACATATTCTAATGTTTTTTCATGCTTACATATCTAGAACATGGTGTGACTATGTTTATAAAATAGTTTTTAATTCAAACAACAAAATTGTTTGTATTTAATTTTAAAAAGACTCATTTGTATCTGTTGAATCTATTAAAATATCAACCAAGCAAAACGATATGACAACTGTACTATTCAACATAATTTCAGACAATTTCTAAAATGACATAAGGAGGAACATAAGGAATAGCAAACAAGTAAGATTTGTTTTCAAAAGTGGGCCATCATCATTCTTTGAACAGGCATTTGTTTGCATAGCTGTAAATTATCCATGCTGTGTTAGTTTAATATTCATTGAGTAAATATATGTAAATGAACACATAAAAGGGATGGTTCTTTCTCAGGTATCACCGTGAAATGACACTGAGTGTATAAGATATCTAGACAATGCTATAGAACATAAAACTTTGAAATTGAGTCCACATTGTACCTCTTTTGATATTCCTACAAGATTTCTTCAAAGGCGTTTACAATTTATTTCTAAAATATTTGGTTAAGTTACTAAAATTCACAGTGTGCATTGAAATAAATCAAATTTTAAAAGAGATAACTCTGTTTGTAAAACTTACAAACCCCCAGGGTATATTTTCCTTTTTTTAAATGTTTGTCATGTACCACATGAGTATCTCTTTTCAATGGAATAAAACTATATTGATACAAGGAGTTGATCCTTTGGTATTAGATTAGATATTATGAGATATAATGCATGCCTGTGAATTTGGCAATGCAGGTTATACTTTTTAAAATGAATTAGATCCTGTAGTAGGGAAGAAAAGAGTAGGTGTAAGAGCAATATTTTTTCGTGGATGTGTGTTAAACCTGCAGTAGGGTCATGAACTGAGAGGTGTCTGAGGTTTTACCCTAGTTGTAAGTTAACAACCTGACCTCATGAATGCTGGAAGGTAGCCTGAGACTCCCTGGTCAGAGATGAAGGAGTCCTAGACTCAGGTTATTGAATAAATCTTATAAACTCTCATGGTTTAACTTATAGAGTCAGATGATCAGCTCTTTAAGCTTCTACACTGGTGTTTCACTCCTTACTTTGTCTAGGGAGTGAAAGCTGACCTGAATACCTTCCATGGCCAACATAGTTTCATTGATCACTTCAGCTAAAATCAAGGACACATTTTGTGGCTACTTTCCTAATTGAATGACTCCTATTGCTGGGAAAACTGCCTGCAGCATGCACATGAATAAGGGCAGCCTTATTTTGGAGGACTCTCCTAAGTCATCTGAGAGCTACATAATCTACTTATAAATTCCGTTGTTTATGAGCACACCTGAGGTCAAAGTTCATAATACTGGCCAGTTTACGGCTTACTTCCACATAAGATGTACAATTCTGGGAACACATATGTACTCATGGAAAGAAAATGGTATTTACAATTATTGCCCTTCCCCCACCCGTGGGGCCTGTATCATACAGGGGCAGTTGAAAAGTACCTCTAACGTGTTCTTGAAGTAGGGTGCAAAGGTTTAGGGTCCCCAATTTAGGTTAAATAACTGAGTATAATCCTTGTTTTGGGTTTGCTGCCTGAGGACTGTTAATCCAATGTGTCCTATTTGTCCACGCCACTAGCTAGGTGGCCTTCTTCCCATACCTATGGAATACGTGAGAGTGAAGGTGTGAAAGACATCTGGACGTGATTTGCCCAAGAGGCACAAGAGCTGGAGATATCCCCTGCATGTTTTTCTTTTTTGATAGCCCTTTCAGTAAGGTTAAGGGGAATAGCAAGCAAGTTATGGCAGAATTATCTGGAGAGGCACTGCAGACCTCGCAATCAGTTAAATTTATGATACTTGCAAATTTGGGAGTGCAGCTTGGGAGAGCCCTCCCAGAATATTTCCCTTCATGAAGAAAGCTGCAGGAGCAGTCCTAAAATGCAAAAGTTCATTAATGCTTCTCCCTCCTCCATTCCTCCCAGGGCCTAAAGTGTGCCCTCTCCAATGTCAAGTTGTTTCTGTCTCGATATATCCACATAATTACAGTAATTATAACTTTACCTTGTGTCCAGTTATCCCCTACTGACACACAGACCTCTCATTCAAAAGAGTCAGCTGCAAGGGGACAAGGACATTTATACATAACTTAACCAAGTGTTCTGGGATATGGAAATATATGAAATGATTTTTCACCTTTGGGAATGTAGAATGGGGCCGCCATTCAGGTAAACAGTCTAGCACTACTTAGTCTAATTAATTATACTGATACCCTGTTTCCTAGGAATTGTACTCCTCACTATGTATTCCACCCTCTACTCTCCTCTCCCATCAATCTTTTCACAAGTTCTATAATGGGACATGCATTGCAATGTTTAGTAAAGTGCTATCTGTGGTGCTAAGGAGATGGAGACAATATCAGTGTGTATTACTGGGTGCAGAGGATTGGTAAATATGGTATAAGTGCAACATGAAATTCATATGCCACAAATAGAAACAATAGATTAGATGGACATGGAGGAACATGGATGACTATTTTTCAAATTTTATAAATTTAAAAAAAATATATATATATATATGATTTTATAGTTATATGTAACTATATTGTATATAGTTATATGTATAACTTTACATATGTATAGTTGTACCATATATAGTTATATAATAGTACATCACAACACTATTTCCATAAATCAAAATATATACACCTGAAACAGGGAAAATTTGAAACAGTATTAGGAGTATCTAATTCTATACTAGATGCAAGATGTAGTAGGGTGGAAGAAGAGAGTGTAGGTTAACAATGAAATTGAATTTTAAAGGAACAATATAGGCTTATCTCAAGTCATTAATCCACATTCCACTTAATTCTTAATAAAAATGAGGATGATGTAAATGATTAAATTTTTAAACCTATCATAAAGACTTTGGGCAGTTTGGTTGTTCCCATGCCTTCGTGGATCCTCAACTAACAATCCAAGGTTTGCTATCTATTCTATATCTAAGTATCGTATATATAAAGTATAAATTCTGTTATATTCGTGGACAATACAGGTGATGCAAGTAATTACAATGGGCAATGAAGGGACAATAGTTGTTGGGGATTATGTTTCATATGCATTTAAAATATTCAAACATATTTTTTAAACCTCCCATACATGGTAAACAAAACCCATTTATTCCTTGAATTCAGCCCTTGCCAATCTTTTGCAAACATTGACAATCAAAATAAGAAAAATATTTTATTGAAATGGGATCATTTTGAGCAAACAAAGGGAGTTAAAGTGCTTAAAATAATCTCTGACTGCCACAAAACCAGACTTTAAACAGATTAGAAAAAGAGGAGAAAGAGAATTTACCTACACATTTTATTTATTTATGTATTTATTTAATTCCAGCCGGCCAAACATGCCAGCCCTAGAGGAAAGCCTTGTAATTGGAATCTGAAGTAGCCAAGAGTTAATTAGCAATTTTAATTTTGAATGAGGAAATACACTGTTTAAATTAATCTATGAAATTGAACATGGGACTTTGGTTTTTGACAAGATGACACACTTATACCAAGAGTTGTCCTCCTCTCAGATAATCAACACTGGAAATTCTATCAAAAAAAGTAGTTTTGAAGGGATACATGGGAGATTCTAAAGCTAATGTTAATGTTCTAAATTCTAAGCTGGGTGTGAGATAAATGGATTTTTAATATTATTGTCATGATATATATTGTACACATACATAACACACAAATATATATATATATATATATATATATATATATATATATACTTAATATCAAATATATGATATTTAGGGGATAGCAGTGTACATGTTTCAGAAAGAATTTTTTAAAAATAAATAACATAGAAGATTTTACAGAAATAATAAGCAAGAATTGTCAAGATTTAAAGAAAGATGTAGTACTTCAGGTTGAAAATAATTGTAGTTGTCAAACATGATTAAGTTAGAAATGACAAAAATATTTTGAAATTAAAAATATCAAAAAAGTAAATATTCTAAACATTTCAGAAAAATAATAAAAGAAGAATTAAACTGAGATCAGACAGTTCTACAAAACCTGATGTATTTGTTTTCTATGAGGTGTAACAAATTACCACAAACTTTTCTGTACTCATTTCCTAATACCGCCATAACAAAGTACCACACGCCAAGTAGCTTAAAACAGCATAAATGTATTGTCTCATCGTTCTGAAGGCTAGACACCTGAAATCAAGGTCCCAGCGGGACCTTTCCTCTCTGAAATCCATAGAGGAAAATTTTTCTTTGCCTCTTCCTACCCTCTGGTAGTCTACTGTTGCATTTACAACTTTACTTTACGTCTTTCCTCCGTATGCAATACAACAGCCTGGCATTACTGCATAGAATGGTTAGGATGCTATTTTTGTATTTCAAGTGAGAGGTGTGCTGTTTGAGGAAGATGATTGTTGTGTGGGTAAAAAGAAGTGGTAGGATTCTGGATGTATGTTTGGTTAAAGTCAGTGGATTTCCTGATTAATCTGATAAAAGGTGTAAAAGAGAAATAAAAGGAGTTAAGGATGACATCAAAGAATCTGGCCAGACCTATGAAAAAAAGAGAAATAGTCATTAACTTTGATGGCAAATGTGGAGGGAAGCATTTACATTTGGACATAATGAGTTTGTTATGTCTAATTGACATCCAGCTGAGGATGTAGAGTATTCAGATGGCAATAAGAACTCAGACTTTGGGTAAGAGGTCTGAAATGACAGATGCAGATGGTATTCCAAAGCCATGAGGCCAGATGATTTTTTTCTGTACCAGCAACATTACTAATCTGGCAGTATCAGCGTATTATAGTTTCGGGAACTATTATAGCAACTTTATATTTTACCATGTGCCTCTGAGTTTTGCATATTTAATCTTTTTATTTATGCACTGCAGAGAGCTGGAAATGACTTATTAATATTGTTTTTCACTAGAATTATTTCCATTTTGCACTTCTACAAACATTGCAATTTTGCTATCTCCTGTCTATTTTAGCGTTGTGTTCAAAATTGTCCTCTCTGATTCTAAAACTCCCCTTTGCTCCAGTTCATTCCATTTCCTAACCCTAAGTTCCCATTATTTTTCCATTTTTACATATAATTTATTAATTTTAAAAACATCATTCCAGAGAAAAGAAGGTTAGAAACATATGCCAGGTTCAGTAAATTTTAATGGCCCAGATGGAAAACAGTTACATAAACATACCAGATGCATATCTGAATTTTATATCAGACAATAAATGCAAATATGTGAATAATACCCTTGTGATTTTTTAAGAAAAAATAAACCAAAATAAAAAGAAATGAAAAACCGTTTTAACTTTCTATCATTTTGAGTTGTTACAAAGATAAATATTATTTCTGCTGAACAATTTCCCTTAACCTGGTAATTTAAATATAAACTAATCTTAAGTAGTTCCAATAAAATATGTACTATCTGTTCACACTTAGAAAAAAATAAATCATATACAACTAAATCATATTGTGGAGCTGAAAAACTCTACTAAGGAACAGGGAATACTTGAATAGTCATTGAATATTATTAAAAGAAAAAACATGACATTAAATGTTATTTAAAAATAATATATGAAACAATATGTTTGTTTTCCTATCCTTTTGGGGGAAGGAGAGAGAGAAATAAGATGAATACAAATACTATTTGGTTCTATTTATTACTACATTCACATTTCTATAATTTTTTTAAAATAAACTATATATATGTGTGTGTATACATATATATAGAGAATACATATAACATGTATTTTTATATATGTGTGTATAGATGGATAGATATAGCTATAAAATCATCATTTAATACTTTAGACCCATACAATTAACTGTTTTCCTCTTCTACATCATTTTTTTCGGACACTAGTCCCATTGAGATGGGGGGGGTGTCTATTTTTGAAACTGTAGATTTTGTAGCTTTTTCAATGAATAAAGATAATGTAACAAACGTAGCAATATGTGATTTCCCAGGTTAGTTCATAAATAACAAAGCAATTTTTCAGGAATTCTTGCTTTTGAATCTTCCAGTCACCAAGTAAGAAGTCTGGCTTCTCTGAGCCAGCCGTGCTGTGAGGAAGCTCAATATAAACCAATGTGAAGAGTCCTACAACTATATAATTATAAAGATGCTTGGCTAGTCCCCTGCTGTTCCATCCCCGACTCTTCCAGTTTTAGTCACCATCTGACTAGAGTGACATGAGTGCATGAGGCACGACAGTCCAGTGAAAATTTTTCCAAATTGTTTACCTAAAGAAACTGTAATCAATAATAAAATGATTGTTATTTTAAGATACTAGGGTTTTGTTTTGTTTTGTTTTGTTGTTTCAGGTGTAAAGAACAACGTAACAGTTAGACATGTACACCCCTCACAAAGTGATAACCGCCCCCTTCCAATCTACTACCTCTACTACCTCTTTAACATCATACGTATATAACCTTATAAGATACTAGTTTTGGTTCTGTCTGGTTATAAAACAAAAGCTAACCAGAGCCAACACCCTGACATCTCTTTCATCAAGGTCAGTGTAACTACGGCTGTTGCTAAATTGTCAATGTGCCTGTAGCAGAGCCTGATACTAAGTTCTTGATACAGCACCATTTCTCAACTAGCTAGCCATTTGGTGGCAGTTTGATCACATTTGATCTCTTTCCACCTTGGACGAAGTACAATTTGTTCTTTCTAGAATTGGCATTGACTTCAGACATAGTTTTCTTTTCTGCCTAGAGTGCCTCTGCCAGCACCAGGATTGCAGATGGCATGATGAACTAGTATGATATCCTTCAATAAGATGTCTGATTTCCCTGCAAAGATGGTGTGACAATAGGCACTTAAATAAATAATCCCCTTTTGTTTGCATATATTACATCACCTAGGTGCAGCTAACTCAATAGTAGGGCCTTGGCTAAACTGTCAACACAGTATAACAGCCTGTGGGTGATGTCTTCCAGAATTTGGTATATGTACTAAAACTATGATTGATATTGAAGGGGACCAGAATTTTTCCACCCTGAAGCTACCCCTTTCGGGGTATTGATTTTAGTTGTTTATAAAGAAAGAAGACTCAGAAAGAACATTTGACCCTCCCCCTTTCCTGTTTAAGAGATTCAGACAGAGAAACCTGCTACAGAAAGGAAATCTTAGAATGCTACCTTAACCTAATTTGAATTAAGTATGGTAAATGAGAAGACATCAGGCAAGCGTCTGTTCCTAGATAGATAGCCCATGTTCCACTGTTTCTGAGTTGCCCAGAAAGAATATCCCTGCCAAGTATGTTCGCCTCTTCCTCATGTACCTGTAAATTGCCCACTCTCTTCCAAAATCTAATACGTCATCCCCTCCTTTCTCTTTTGTCCAAATATGTCTTATATACCCAATGTAGCCTCACTATCTTTGAATTTTTCATGCCTATGTGAATTGCCCAGGGACATGTATTAAATTTTTGATTTTCTTCTTTTTATCTGTCTTTGTTAATTTGATAATCAGCCCAGCTAGAAGAACTTAGAAGGTGGGAATTTATTTAGCTTCCACAATATATATGGGGTGCTATGCACCCTATGGTTAGAATGCATCAGTTTGGTAATCAAAGAATAGAAAGAGGATTGGACATTTACCTATTGCTTTGAGCCACCAGTGTGTGAAATTTATGCTTGCTGTCCATGCAGTTTTACACTCTGCCAGATTAGAGGTCCTGGTTCCTAAGAGGATCATGCTTCTGCTACGAGCCACTGCAAAGACATGCTCACAATGGCACCACATTCAAAACAGGCTCCCACTTCCTTAATCTCTCCCAAATCACCCAGCACAAGCCCATGTCCTATAACAAGACTATCTCAGATCCATGGTTAGGTTATAGCCAGCTCATAAATCTAACTTTGTTTGAATTCATATGTGTTCTTAATTGTCTTCAGCTATGCAGATCACCAATATATTTGAGACCTTCACTCAAATTAAGCTGGAAAAGAGGAGAGTGGTGTTGTCTAGATGGTCCTTTGGAAATACTTGGATTGCATCATTTGGATGAGTGGTTATTTTACCTGTAAAAAAAGCATACTATTATATCTGTGAACAGTTTAAATCTGTATATTGCACTCTGTACTAATTGATATAAATTCTATTACTGGTACTATACCTATTGCTACATTGTAGTGTAAGCCCTGACAGGTTTTTTTGTGTGTCTTTTTGTTGTTGTTTTTTCTGTTTGTTGATTTGTTTGCTTCTGTTTTGTAATGCAAATGCCTGGGTTTAGCTTTGATTGCCTAGACATTCACTCTCCTCATGCCCCCCTCCTCCTTAGCTTCTTTTGTTTTAAAGATCTTGATTTCTATAACTGACTATTTGGGCTGCTTGTTTTTTCTCTTTGCACATTTTAAATTCCCACTTTTATGTTTTGAATTCACCAATAAAGAGTGAGCCTATGAAACTCTAGGCCCCCACCCTCAACCCCAATAAAAGCACAATCCCAGGCTCATGCTGGTGTACTTCCCTCTCACCTTCCACCCCCTACCCCTTGACCTCCTGTGTGACCCCAGGTGTGTCATGTGCTTTCTAGGATCTCTGAGTTATACACATGGTTTTCCCAAAGTTTCCTAATGGCTATTGCTGAAGGGTACCTTGCAATCATAATAAGAACCATAAGGGATGGTCTAGCCACAGCATTGGTTATTGACAGGCTGAGAGTGGCACACAAAACATACGTGATCTAGAAAAATAATGTTTGGAAGTCAAGCACTTTTAAGTAATAGAATTTGAAGAATAACCAACATACATATAAACTAAATCATTATTACACTTTTAGTTTGTGAAAAGTTGAAGTAAGTGGAGCCATTTTAAAATGCAGCAAAAAAAGCCATCCAAGAGGAACTGCCTTGTACATTTTACTCCTTGAAACTTTGGAATGTTTAAACTGGGCAGAATAACCTTTGGACTAGGCCAAACCAACATTGTTTTACAAGCAACTGTTTATTATTTTATTTTTTATTATTTATTTATTTATTTATTTATTTATTTTTTAATTTATTGGGGTGACAATTGTAAAGCTGACAGGAAAGCAGATGCCCTCACCTCAAGATTGGTAATCATGGACAGTCTTTAGCATCAGTAACCAGCTACGTATAACTAAAGAGTAACTTAGCTATACCAATGGAAATTCATGCTAGCACTAATGGAAATTCCTTTCTTCTATTCAAGTAATTATTTTCCGTCATTTTTCTCATGAAAACCTCTTGCCTTCCTCTGAAATTAGGACACAATTGGGTTTCTGCCTGAATCTGTGCCCCTAGATCGTAATTCTTTGATCTCAAATCAATGCCTGCTTCCTCTCACTTTGGCTTTTTATTTTTAGGTTAACAAGTTTAAACCAGTTTTTCTGTCTTCTGTCTTTCTTGTGGTTACAAGATTGAATGGTACCATGTGAACAGTTTCTTCCACAGAAACCGGAAAAGATCAACAACAGTAATAGAGACAGCAGGATCAAAATCTCAAGTTTTTTGAGATTTATCTCAGATTCCTTATGGTCTAAAACACATGGAAATCCCTGTTTTCAAAGGTGACTGGAGTAATTACAACTCTGCTGAGAATTTTAAGTGGTTGCGTAATGCATCAAAATCTGTTACAGTATTAAAGACTCCTCTGATGAAAGAAAGATGAAAAATTCACAATAAACCAAAATTGAAGCACACTTTGTTTGGGGAGTGTCAAAAATTTTAATATAATGTTTCAGAAAAATGGAAAAGTCAAATGGATGCCCTTTTCTGGATTTGCAACAAATCATGGAAAATTCCATGACTAAAAACCAGACAATGAAATGTCCACATTACATTGAATAAATTCATGTTGATTGATAAATAGTTGATTCCAAAATGTAAACATATGTTTACCCATTTTACTGTTTTCTTTTACCAGTTAGGAGGCTCAATCAAAGCAGCAGGGAGTAAAGTAGGCTTAAGGAAGAGAAGTAAAATAATAAGCTATGTAGATATTTGCAATGTATATGTGTTTGTTCTCTTTTTACATATTTCCCCTATAGGCATTTCAAATACTGTGATAGATGAAATTATAATGAAAATATCAAAAAAGTAATTTAGAATTCCTCTTTTGTCTTTACAACATCTGTCACAATCGAAATGAAATTTAGACATCATTATTGCAGCTCGTCTTATTAAAAAAAACAAAAAAACAACTATATATATCCTGATATAGTAGATAAAAATCCCTGCAGGGAATTTGATTCTGGTCTTTTATAGTGACAGTAAAAACAATATATTCTGAGAATGTTAAATTGTCTGTGACTGTTCAGACAACACATTAAATTCATACCAAGTGTCATCACTCCAGGAGTCAAATGTCATGTTATGAAACTGGCATATAACAATGAAGTAAATGGAGTATATGTAATAATAAATGTTGACTTTTTAAAAACATATTTATAGCCTTACTTTGTATATAGTATTCTAACTTCTAGACGTAAATCAAGCACTGAATTGTTCTGTCAGACTATATTATAAATATATAATCTGTGTTGATTTATAGTCTGGTTATAGAAACCATTTTCCTAGTGAAAAGGACTTAGTTTTCCTCTCTTTGAGTAGTGACTATGAGTTTCAAATAAAAAGAGGCAGTATACCAAGAAATTAATTCCATTCATCTTCAACTTACAATATAATCCAATTTAGAGTTATTAAATGCTCCTTATAAATGATGTCACATAGTTTATGAAAAGATGCACTCCCTGAGTGTTTTTTACAGAAATATCTTAAAATCTTTTCAGTCTTTATTACAATCTGCTCATTTATCAATAGACAATGACCTAAAGTGCACAGATAAAAACACTATAGGACTACAAAGGAAAATACTCTAAGACCTTGCATGTGCTACACTAAAAAAAGTTGTTTTATAAATAGATCAACTTATCTACAAATGTACATATAACACAAGTTTTATAGCAAGAGGAAAATATATATTTAGCATTGAAGACACTAATATTAGAACAAAATGTTGGATACTGATAGAGTTTCTGAAATTTACATGTAAATATTTAATTATTAATTCTTTGATTAACACAGTGATATTATGAAACTACTACTTTGAGTCACTTTCTCTATTTGGCCAAAGACTGAACTTCACTTTTTAACTCTGTGGGATTTTCTATTGTATTAAGATAATTAAGAATAGTATCTTATTTTTTAATCCCTGAAAAAAGATTTTTCTCTCATTTTGGATAGATTTCTTCTTTCTAGTATTTCATTTTTGTGCCCATTTGTAAACGAGCCAGTAGTTCATGCTAAATAGCCACTATTCGATAAATTATACCCGATATCTCCTAATGTTTTCACTTCATTTTGGGGTTATCTTTATAGTGATATTCCCAACTCAGAGTTACATCCAACAGCCATACAAATGAGACCAAGAGATGTAATATCAGAACCAAGAGGGCAACTGAGGTATTTATCATGAGTTTATCACCACTTGAGGACTTAGCTGTCTGATTCTCTAGGCAGTGAGTTTATTTGAAAATAGTGTATTTTCTCTGACAAACACCTAGACAAATGATCTCTTTAAGACCAGATGTCTCCTCATCACCTCATACTACAATTCTGTTCACTTCAAGGGTCTCCAATTCCTCACCCATAATGGAGTTGGAACATGTAAGTCTTATCTGACTTAAAACTTTGCATACATCTGTTCAAAATCTTGGATCTAGGTAAATCCATGATTATGTTTATCATTGTCATTATCAGCCACCTCCAAAATGCACCCCACTCAATTCAATTCCAGTCTATATTATCGCATAATTTCATATATGACCTTGTCTTCTTCTTTATGTCCCCTTTCCTGATTCCATTGCTAACATTCTATTCCTTGTGTCCTCTATAAATTAATATTCATACTCCCCTTCAGGATTACTTCACAAAACAACATTTATATTTATTCCCGTAACAAACCTGGTTTCCCTAAGAGAATAGTATTTTCTCAGAAATACTCTCACATGCATCTTTCTCACTTACCCATATCCCACAATCCTTATACCATAGAACCAGCATATGCATGTGTACATACTTTGTTTCTCCACTTGAGGACACTTGAAGATGCCTTGACTCCCGCTTTGGTTTCAAACTCTTCATATTCCTGTATTACGTAATAACTTTATACTTATATTTGGTTTTACCTTTCTCTTTATTGCTCTTTATTGATACCATCTGCTTCCTTTCTACATCCATAAACTCCCTTTCTTCCACCAATAAGTACTTCTTGAACTGAACTGATAGTTTTTCTCTCCGGTTCAAATAAAGCTTTCTTCCTGGAAAAGTATAGCATTCATGTCAGTGACCTATCCAATGGCTGAGCCACATTTTTCTCTTACTTTGAATGGATTACTTCTTCTAGTGTTTTAACTTTGTGCCCATTTGTGAATAAATTAGTAGTCCATGCTTAATAATCACTATTACTCTAATTAGTCTATGATTAGACTATGATTATGCCCTTCATATTACTTCACCCACTTCCATTAATGTGAGTTTTAATGAATTTATAAAATTTAATAAACATTTTTTCTCACCAAACCTACTCTTCTAACTCTATCCACCAGTCTTCTTGTCTAATTTCATTCCCCATGTAGCCTAAATTCCATTGTGTGACACTGTGGGGACAGAGCTAGGAGAGCAGTTTCCAAGCTCTCGGCCTCACGTGGAAAGGTGCTGGTTCAGGTAGTAAGTGGCCATCAACTGTGACTGGATGGCCATCAGCTGTGGCTAGTTGGCCGTCAGCTGTAACCAGTGAGCGATTGGCCACTAATATAACTGCCTGGCAATGCTAGCAGCAAATGTGGACTAGCAAGAAGATGGTGGTTGGCATGTGCGTAGTGTGGTGGAGTGTGGATTGAGGATCGTGTGGCTCCTGCCTCCTGTGTCTCCAACCCAGCCACCAGCGAGACTATAGTGGTATGACTCCCCTACCTATGGCTCCGTGGGTGTTCCTTTTTGCCCTCACCATGTCTTGCGTTCTTATGTGGGGAGCGGGACTAGAGACCCCAGAAGAGACCCTGCCTGTCACCCCGCACGACAGACACTGTAAACAAGTTCTTGCCAGCATCCCCAACATCTAAATCCCTTGTGTTTCCACTCACCTGCTTTGTACCAGAAGCCTGGAAGAAATGCAACTACCTACCGTCTTTGCTTAATAGGTGAATTGCTACCAGCTAGTAAATTAGAGAATCTCTCAGCCTCTATTTGCATTTTTTTTTTCCAAAATCACTTTGCTATCTATAATTATTGAGCAATTTTTTGAATATTGTTTTCTCTTTGTGTTGACCATGTTTTATTTGATTTCCAATTTATCTTCTTCCATGGGTTCTCTACTTGACTCACTCTACTAGCTTTTACCATAGTTATAGTACTGTAAACTGGCTTCAATTTGTTTGTAAATTCAGCAACTAGGCCAACCATAAATTTAACTAGGTGAAAGCTCTGTACATTTCAATTGTTAATAATATTGTACTCGTCACTAGCACACCATAACAATTTTTAGAATGTCATTTTTACTTAAGAATGTTCTTGATAAAGCAGTAAAAAAAATTATTAAATCCTAACCCCTGAGTAAAATTCTTTTCAATAGGTTGTATGACAAAATGGGTAATACTAATGAGGCGTTATGCTTCATGTGGAAATATAGTCATATTCTCCAATAAAATAATTTGATTGAGTTGTGAGCAGAACTGGTTATTTTCATGGAATAGCATTTTTACTAGGAAACTGTTTTTTTAGATCTCAAAAATAAATGGAGTGAGCCTGTCACTTCAAGGAAAACAATGAATATATTTCAACAATGATAAAATATAAGATTTAGCTAAAATAACAACTTTGAAAAACTTGTGTTCACCATCGTGACCTTGACAAATTTTCAATACTTAAAGACAACTTCTGATGAGAACTGTAGTGATATTAATGAACATAGTGTTTTGATATTGTATAATGAAATATATTAACAATGGAAAGGTCTTCATAATTCAGTTAACTAATGTCCTCCAAATGATCAATGTATGATGCTACAAAACCATGCATGGATAAAAGATCAATTCAAATTATAAGGCAGACCAGTGTATTTTAATGTAACATTGATATGGTTCCAGATTCTACACTGTGAATATCTTTCAAGAAATCTCCACTTGTTGAGTTTTGGAGTAGTATCAAAGAATAATATCCATAAAATCTGAAAAGATATTCAAACACTCCTCTTTTATCCTACTACGTATCAGTTTGAGGCTGGATTTTTTGCATCTATTTCAAATATTTGCAAAATATTGAATGCAGAGCTGATAAAGAATCCAACTGTCTTTTACTAATTTAGATATTGAAGAGGTTTTTTAAAATGTAAAATAATGCCCCTTTTCATTATTTTTATTTTTTACAATGTAGATATTTTTCAGAAAAATGTGTTACTTATTTGCTTAGTTTATGATTTTGATGTTTAAATAAATATTTTAAAGCCTTTTTCATTTTAATTTCCAGTACACTAAATATTAGGAGAAATAGCCGACCCAAGGGAAAGCTCTTTATAGGCCTCAATGATTTTTATTAAAGTAAAGGGATCTTTGACAGAAAAAGTTTAAGAACTAAATAGGGTCATTGAGGATTAAGAAGATCTAAGGATTTAAAGAGAAGTTTAGATGTTATTGGTTTAAAATACAAACAATGTCTAAAAGAGAAAAGTACATAGGAATACCTATAAAGAAAAAAATAAAGGATTGAATTAGCTAACATTTTTGTATTTGTGCATATATGTATTTACATATACTGGAAACTGTATATATTACATTCTAGGAGGTCGGACAATTAAGTTCGTGAACTCATCCTAGAACTAGTGCTACGTACCTCATTGCTGAATATCACTATGGTCACCTTTGCAGTACTCCCCTTGGGAAGCTATGCACTGATGCTAACACCTAGTCCACCCTTCAAAGCAATTTTAGAACTCTTTTTCTGGAATGGCCATCAGAGCTTTCGTCGTATTACCCTTGATGTCCTGAATGTCATCAAAATGTCTTCCTTTCAATATTTTCTTTCTCTTCAGGCAAAGAAAGAAGTCATGGGGGGCCAGATCAGATGAGTAAGGAGGGTGTTCTAATGCAGTTATTTGTTTACTGGCTAAAAACTGTCTCATAGACAGTGCTGTGTGAGCTGGTGCATTGTCGTGATGCAAGAGCCATGAATTGTTGGAGAAAAGTTCAGGTCGTCTAACATTTTCACGCAGCCTTTTCAGCACTTCCAAGTAGTAAACTTGGTTAACTGTTTATCTGGTTGGTATAAATTCATGATGAATTATCCCACTGATATCAAAAAAGGTTAGCAACATCGTTGTGACAAGTTCACGAACTTAATTGTCAGACGTCCTATATGGTGAATGCTTAAATTTAAAAGAATTTATTATAGTAAAAGACACATTGCCATTAATCCCCCTCAAAATACTGCCCCTAACTTTTAACACACTTGTCCCATCATTCTTGCCACTTTCTGAAGCAGTTCTGGAAGTCCTCTTTCGTGAGTGTCTTCATTTGTGCTGTCGTGGCTGCCTCAATGTCCTGACTCAATTTAGAACGTTTACCTTTTATGGTCATTTTGACTATGGGGAAGAGCCAGAAGTCACATGGTGCCAGATCTGGTGGATAAAGTGGATGAGGCACACTGTAATGTTTTTATTTGACAGAAAATGCCGTACCAGAGCGATGTGTGATGTGGAGCCTTTCCATTATGATCACAAAATATGTTGAATGCTGCTGCTGAGTCCCATTCAATGGAAAGGCAGGGATCTTCAATATGGGAAGTGGCACATCAAACTTTAGTAACCATGTGTGACAAGTTTCAACTTGTTTGGTGCAGTCAGTCGGATGTGAGCTACAGTTGAGAAAATGTATGTTTTAAAATGTGCCATAAATCATCCTCCATCATGACAACATTCTTTGTCACACATCGCTTCTGCTGTAAGGTAATTTCTGTCAAATAAAAACATTACGGTTGTACACAGAAAATTGGGTGTATCCTGAAAAAATTTTTCTTCTCAAGATCCTTACCATTCAAGCCATGGATTCCTTTGCAGTTCTCTGATTCCTTTAAAATGAAATTTTCAAATTTAAAAACAATTATAGTATTGTTGGTTTTGGTCTGAATATTGGCCTGCTTCCATCATAGATGGAAGTTAAGGTGAATGGTTTGTCTGAAGAAAGAAAATGTTTCTCAGCAAACATTGGTTTGGAGAGGGCATGTCTCTGATTTACAGTGGAAAGGCCCCAAGCAAGGAATGGAAAGTATGACAGGATCTTCAGAAGGAAAGGAAAACAGTTCATATCAAAGAAGTCACAACTCATCACACTTGGATGTTCCTTGAATTGTGCTACTTATTTCATCTCATGCTGGGGAAAAATTGGGGAAGACCAAATTCAGTGGCCAAAGGGTTTGTCTATCCCTGTTTTCTACCTATAGGGAGAGTAAAGTAGCTTGGGTTTGTGGTGTACCACAGACTATTTGTCACTGGAAATTATATTTATAAACACTTAATTAAAAATATAACATCTGGAATTTTTTGGTTTAAACAGTTATTATCAAGTGTTTCTTCGTAGCTTTTCTACTACTTCCCAATGTCTCCATTTGAAGTGAATATCTGTAAAAAGTATAACTATTATTGTTCTTGTGTCTTTCTTTATCTCTTCTATGACCTGAAATATCCTGACATGTAGGGATTGCTACAGTGCTAAACCTTAACTGAGACATTACTTTCCATCAGTATGGAGATTAAATATGGTTTGACTTTGAGATATAATCAATAGTTTGACTGAAATGGGGCAAATATCATATGTGATCCTTTTGTTCTTCTTGTTTTTAAAAAAGCTATACCAAAACTCCAGACAATAAGTCTGTAGTACCTTATTTTAGGGAGTTCTACTCCAAAATATTAGACTTTTAATTAGAAGATAATTTGCCACGTTTGTCCCAGGGTCTATCAGAAATTCATAATTTTCTTATGTTATGTTGGTGCTATAAAGACTTTAAAAGACTGCTGTAATATTTGCTTGATCTCTGCAATCAAGAATCTGTCTATTTTACTTTCATTGTTTCAAAGGGTTTGGGATTGTAATTTTTATATTTTCAGTCACTTCAAATTCTTACATGGCATGCAATAGTACTGGCTGTGTATCTTGGTTTTGTGGTAAAATTATAAGATTTCTCTCTCATGGATCCAAGGCAAGTCTGAGTACATCAGTGCCTAGACTGGGTGACAACTGTATGGGGTCAGGGACCTAATGCTGGGTCATAAAAATAGGACAACTGAACAGGCTTAAACTAAGTACATTATTGAAAGAATATCATGGGAAGTTAGATTACTCCAAATCCAAAGTTCATATATACAGTCAGATTTGGTCAACTACTCTGTGAGCACTGGGTAATGGACACACATTACCCATGTATTTACTCATAAATTTAGTGGAGGAGACAGATATTAATTAAATCACTGCTGATGGATACATTATTGCTATATGAGACAGATACACTGAAAGGAAGTCACAAGTGTATATGAGGACATAACAAAATAAGCTGACTTAGAATGGAGGATCTGAGAAAAAACCCTTGTGTAAAATCCGTATCGTGCTAATAAGGCTGGTCCAGGCAGCTGTGTTGTATGCCATATGTGGCAGAGAATGGTATCTGTTCATCAGAAATCAATTATTCTTTCCATTGGTAACTCTGCATTTTATTCACCAAGCTGGAATAATATTCATTGATTAGCCCAAGGATAGTTCCACCTCAGAGCTTTCACTTGTTTTGTTCCCTCTGTCTGGAATGCTTTTCCTCCACCTTTTTCATTTCAGGTGTGTGTGCAAATAGGTTCTCATTGAAGCTTCCTCTAACTACCCTAGCTAAAATATTTTCTATCCTGTCACTGCCACTTGAACTCTCTATTTCTGTCTCCTGCTTATTTCTTAACATAGTATTTACTACAACCTGTTAGTATACTGCATGTTTGTTTACTAATTTCTTATTTTATTCCTCCAATGTAATGTAAGCTCTAGACACTGTGTCTTTTCCCCCCACGATTGAATCCCTAATAAGTAGAACAGTTTGTGTTACATAATATATGCTTAATAAATATTTGTTGAATGAATGAATGAATGAATGAATGGGCTTTAGTTGTTCTTTGACATAAGGAATTGCCAAAGGGTTGGAAGGTGTTCTCCTAACAGAACTCAGAGCAAACACTAGGGTTGAAATAGAATAAAAGTGTGATTATGACCCAGTGAAAATATGTAAGCAATGGAGTCTTTTTAGGAAAGGCATAGTCTCCAAGAATAAAGAGTTATCCTACTTAAAAATCACACAATCACTTTACCGTAATGTGCAGATAAAGGAAATACTTCGGCCTTGGCTCTTGAATCTTTCCAAATCATGTTTCCTCAAAATAAGACTTGCATAAATGAAAACAAGTTCTAAAAGAATGTGCACATAACCAAAAAAAAAAAAAGAAAAGGAAAAGAAAAAGAAAAAGAAAAATGAAGGAAAGAGAGAGAGAGAAAGAAAGGAAGAAATATACACATATATAATTATATATAGAAAGATACCATGTTTCCCCGAAAACACGACCTAGCTGACATTCAGCTCTAATGCATTTTTTGGAACAAAAATTAATATAAGACCCGGTCTTATTTTACTATACTATAATATATAATATAATATAATATAATATAATATAATATAATATAATATAATATAATACTGGGTCTTACATAATATGATATAAGAAAGGGTCTTATATTAATTTTTGCTCCAAAGGACATATTAGAGCTAATTGTCTGGCTAGGTCTTATTTTCACGGAAACACAGTATATATAAGGTATATATAAGATCTTTCTTTCTTTCTTTCTTTCTTTTCTTTCTTTCTGTCTTTTCTTTCTTTTTTTTGTAAGTGCTAAATTGACAAGATATATATATATATCACTTGTCAAGTAGTCTTCTTGTAGCTAGAATTTACCACTTGTCAAGTAGTCTTCTTGGAGCTAGAATTCTTTTTTCTTTGAACTGGATTTGCAACTGCACCAGATTCACAGTTCAAGACCTATATTCTAGATGAGTTTATTAGCTTTCAATCTCACACAGACTGGAGAAATTGTCTCAATGGAATATAGTACCAATGACCTTGAAATGTAAGAATACCTATTTAGAGTCTTGTCAAGACATATGATGACTTTTCATTTGGTTAGACCAAAATAATTGATTGCTTCTTTTATCACGTAAAGAAAAAAAATTAAGAATTCCAAGTGACAATGATAACATAAAAGTTTATGTCCTTTATTTCTACCAAAAATAACTTTAAGTAATAATAAAATATGACTTGTACTGATTTTGAAATAATTAAAAAAAAAATGTTATGTGCTTTTTCAAATAGTGACAGTATATAAAATCCAATTCTTCGCAAGTAAGAGAATAATAATTACATGCAAGCATCCAAAATACTCCACATACTAAATATAAGATTCTTTGTTATCTTGAATACTACAAACAAATGGAAAAGAATTACAAATATCCATAAGTTACCACATCATTTATTTGTGTGAAAAGACTTCCCTCAGTGTTCTTACTGGTTTTTGTTTGCTTGTTTAATAACAAAATTATCTAAGTCTGTAGATCCCATGACTTTGAAAGCGTTCAACTTTCAATGTTATACAGAGAAGCTTTTTTTTTTCTTTTATAAGCAAATAGTGGACATGTTTTGTGCTGCAGCTGTTGTGTATAAACAACATTTGGTTTGGCATCATGAGACTTGCATTCAAACGGCAACTGTCCATATTACTGCTAGTTGTGTGACCTTGGTCAAAACACACCATTCTTGTATTCATGAGTTTCATTTTCCTGTTTCAGAAAATGATTTAAACTTTCATAGAGTTAATGGGAAACATGAAGGTGATAAAGTATTTGGAAACATACAATACGTTTTCTGTCTCATTGTAGGTACTCAATAATAGTTCAAATGAATTATTTCGTTGTTCTTTGTCAACATTAAAAAGCTAGTTTACACTCTGAAATTCCTCATCTTTTTTAATTAAAGATTTCAGGGTAGTAAAAAAAGCTCTTTTCAGCACAACCATCTTTTATGTCTTCAAAAATATTTCTCCTAACTTTATTCAAGGTCAACCCCACATATAAATTATTTTAACATATCATAATAAAATAAGCCCAGACTTAAATAAGGACATATTTTATTTAAAATACTATGATAAAGGGAGTACTCTGACTATAAGATCTATAAGTGTCTCAGAATGAAGAAAGAAGGGGATTCCCCTTTTATAGGGAAAAGCAAAACAAAGCTAGAAAAACTAGATGTACAGGAGTGATGCGAACAGATGGCATGATCAAAGAACTGAGCAGAAAATGATTTTCTTTGTGGTCAGCTGATATTCAAAAGATGCCATTAATAGGACACTGTTCTGCTTTTTATTGCTTAAGCTCAATGCTAGTACAAAGTTCAGGGGTCTGGAAAAAAGAGAGAAGCCTGACTAAAGTTTGGTCAAGTCAAGTTAGCAGGTATTTGATGAGTATTTGGTCAAACACAAGAATAACAAGCAAAACATTGAACAATAGTGTTTCAAAAATTTGAATGGCTTAATTAGGGATGCTATGATAGAATACCATAGACTGGCTTAAACAACAAATATTTATTTATCACAGTTCTGGAAGTTAGAAGTCTAAGATCAAACTGACAGCATGGTTGGATTCTTGTAAAAGCCCCCTCCTGGTTTACAGATGGCCATCTTCTCATGTCCTCATATGGTGGAGAAAAACATTATCTCTTACTTGTCTTTTTTTGTAAGGGCACTAACCTTATCATAAGGATTCCACTCTCATGGTCTACTTATCTCTCAAAGTCTCTGCCTCCTAATATTATCACATTGGGGTTTAGATCTTAACATATGATGTGAACTATTCTCTTTTAGAAACTCTTTGCCTCTCCTGGGTCTGTGTTTCCATTCTTCGGTCTCATGAGATATGATCCCAGCACTCACTCAAAATTCCCCTGCATCATTTGGGGACTCACAGAGACATATTCCTACATCACTATCCTCAAAGTTTCTGTTCTCCCTGGTAAGAGCTTGTGTTTAGGAAAATATGATTGATACTTGGGATAAAGGATGAGTGCCTTATATGGAGACAGACAGACACACACACACACACACACACACACACACACAAAGGTTGTTAGATTTCTAGTTGACAGAAAAAACAGAGAAATAAGGGTGGTGGGAGAATAGAAGAAACAAGAGAGCGTGAGGGGAGAGAGTAAGATATAGTGAGGAAAACATAGAAGAATGGTTGAAGAACCCTCAAGGATAAAGGTATATTATTTGATTAATGTTCATTCTGTTTTGAGTTAGCTTTCCTTTCTTTCTCCTGTCTTTACTCAGCTACAATGCTTCAAATTCAGGAGTAGACTGGCAGGTTTTTGGTTTTTTTCAGTTTAGTTTTGTATGGAGCAATACGAAAAAAGGAGCTGAGTTCCACATTTGTGTTATTGAAAAAATTAACACTTGCAATGTGCTGAACAAAGAAATGAGTCATGACATTCGAGCCAGAGATCATAATGTAAATGTTTTCCCTTGGAAATTTGCAGATACTTGCAGAAAGCATTACATTCTTTTCCCACAGCCCTCTACATATCTTTACTTTAGCATTAATCACTCTCTCCAGAAATTCATCATCTATCTGTTGTCCCACTGCACTCCAGACCACTTTAGTACAGAAGAGATGCCTTTTGATACTAAAATAATAACCCACTTCTATCAGGTGCTTAAAAATGAGCGACTGCAGCAATGGAGGTCTTAATGTTTGCTGTCATAAGCATACTGGGCTTAAGGGAGAAGACAAGAAGTAGACCCAGTAGTATTGACCTAGTTAAAGAATTGGACCCCATGAGGTGAGACTTCAGTCCAAATTACCATGTTCAGGAAATTGTGAAAAACCCTGTTTTCTGGCAGTCAGTGTGACACAGTTAGAGCATTTCTTTTGGAGTTATTCAGATTTGTGTTTGACCACTGGCTCTATCATTTACAGGCTGTGTAATTTGTTGCCACTTAGTTTCTTTGAATTAAAATTTAGCTCATTTTAATTCACAGAGTTCTGCGGAGGCTTAAATTATTTAACACATGCAAAATGAGTTAATGTTTAACTAAGGTAAATTTAATGCCTGGAATGTTTTTGCAGAAGTGGAAAAATATTATAGCAACTGCAGAGACAAATTTTGCTTACTCTACAGTTTCACCTGGAGCCAGTTGTGCCATGAGGCAGTCACTTTTTATTTATGCCTGAAAAGAGTATTGCTGAATAACTGGAATCAAATTTTACTTTTGTTTAAAGAACCCAACTTTTGCTGCTGAAGGCATAAAGTCAAAGCAAGTGGGCAAGTGGGAATGAGTGTGGTTATGCTCCTGCCTGTTTGGTGAGAGCAGTGGATTATATGTATAGTACAAACTTTGGATTTAGCAGAAATGCCCTAACGTGCCTGTCCCCTAAAACTTCATGAAATCAACTATTCATAAGGAGAAATAGAATGGGAAAAACAAGTGAATTAATTTCCTTGAAAACATTTACTTTGTATTACCTTACCCTTTATCTTATAGGAGACAGTACAAAGCAGTCTAAAATTTGCCTGCACTGTACTGTTTGATTGTTGCTCACATAAGAGGAAATCTATCTGTGATTCATTTTATAAAGCCCATTTCCTGTTACTTGCTACAGAGCTAGCTTCCACATCTAATTGTGTTTGTGTAGTTCCTTAATTTGCATGAAAGAAGATAACATAAATGAAAAACTCAGGAGGAAGACTAATTCAGATTACTAACCCAGGCAAGCTAATTTGTTATTCATTAAATGCTAATGAACCCAGCACCAATGTTTTATTTGTTTCACTCTATTTGAAATTTGAAAGGTCTTGTAACACAGGTAAAGTCTACAATAAACAGATACTATGTGAAATTTAAGCATTGCTTTCTTCTAGTTTCTGTTTGGTAGATGTACAGTTATTTCTGGTCTAGGAAAACAAAGTAAATCAGAATGGAAAAGTATGTTTTCTTTCTTTTTTTCCCAATCATATTAAGTTCTTCTCACGTGCATGTTGTCTTTAACATTTATAGGCTCTAGACATTCTATATATCAGTCTATTTTTAAAAATCTGAAAATGAGATGGAGTGTGAGTGAAGTGAACTCTATCATATTTATGTCTTTTTTCACCATTTAAATATTATTTGTTGACAGGTTTTTTTCTGACTATATTTTCTAGGACTGTTTTGTATAAAATGAAACAGATTGAAAGCGATGTCATATGTAATCAGGGTAAGTTGGTTGTGTATTTTTTGATCATGTTGTTTATATTAGCTAGATTATTCATTGGTGAATTTGGCCATTATATAGAATAATTAAATTTACTTACCTTTATATTTCTTTATTACCAGTTCTTCTATATGTCTTACTGTTATACTGTAACATTTCATACAGTGAACACAAGATCAGAATTATGTTTCAGTCATCACTGCTCATCTATCATCAAAACCACGGGTGTTCATTCTATTTGTTAGAAATGCTTTTCTCTTTTATGTAAATCTGATACACAAAGATATGTAATTAAGAGAAGTAAAAAAAAAACTAGGCTTTCTCCTTTTTGTATAATACATATAATACAACAAGAAATCTACTAATAGTCCATAAGGCAGGTTATCAAGGTCACTTACAGCTCTTGATGGGGGTAGATTCCTTTTAGTTTTTACCAGGAATCACCATGGTGGTCGATTAACCTGTTGTCTAAGAGGTGATGCAGTTTGTTCACAGAGGACTACCTGCACAATTTCTATGCTGGAACAAATGAGTCTGTTGGGCCAGGCTATTCATTTTTAAGCCCATTCTCTTTCTGTCACACTGTTACGAGCAACCTTTACTGATAGTGAAAGACCAAAGAGAGAAAGTATTTCATTTCTTGCATTTTATGGAATTTTTCAGCAAAACATCTTGCACATGTAATCCCCACAGCTGAAAAATGCTAACCAGTTTTATTATTTTTATAGACCATTTTCAAAGGCCTCAACTAAAAGCTATAGTGATGAATGTCCCATCGAATGGACAATAATCTTTTTTAAGAAAACACTAATTTGGCAGAGTAGGGGCATAAGGAACACTAAGAGAAAGAGCACACACCAGTTTTAGAGAAATAAGAGAAGGTGTTAATACTAACTCAACCACTGACTGGCTTCGTGGTATTTTTAATCTATCTATACCTTGGTTTCTTAATATGTCCAGTTGGAATAATCACACTTTATATCATTATTGTACACATAGTTAAAAGTTCCTATGACATTAACCTGCACACTGCAGCTACTACACACTGATTCACATTAGCAATAAATGGAAAATTTTGAATATCACTTTCTGATCATCTTATTTATTTATCCATAAATGTGTTTATTGTCTGCTATAAACAAATGAGGTCAGAGTTCTATTGTGTTTACTATTGACTTTTAGTACAGAGCATGGAACAGAGCATGTTGAATAATATCATTCAATAAATATTTGGTAAATCATTGAATGCCTTGCTTGCTAGCAAACCCTTGGTTCTTATATTGTTAAGATTCCAAGAGAGATTGGGAATTGTAAACTATTGTGTTTCTAGAGCTTCCACTACTGTTATTTCTGTCTTAGGATGTAAGTGATACAGGACTATTTTTAAGATGTAATTTAAAAAGTCTGTTCTTCCCATTCAAGTTCTATTTAGTTTTAAAAAAAATCTTAATAGTAAACTTAAGTTTGGGCATGTTATTATAGCATGAGGCAATTTTGAAAGTGACTAGTAATTAGTGGCCTTTGAAAATATTTTCTCAAGGCCAGAGGTTTATTGTCACTAAAAAAAATAACCCTATTCTTCCTAACTTCACCTTGATTTACTGTTATTATTTCATTGTAAAGTATATTGCAAGATGAGTTCTATTTTAAAACATACAAATGCCAATGAACTATCTGCAACTCAGAAAAAGAAACAAAACACAATAACAATACTTCTTGACCTCTTTGACCTCATGGTTAAAAGTCTAAATTACTTCTTTACATCTTCAAAACATCACTTGTAGGAAAGCAAAATTGAGAAATAAAACAATTGGTTGTATTATGAATGTGTCCTAGACCCGGTGGACTACTGAAATATCTGTGATAAGTTTAGTCCTCCAATGATAGAGAAATTTGGGATAGACATCAATTCCACTGGGTTATTAGACAGCTCTACATTATCTATGTGTAACACGTTAGAGTGGATGCTTTCATTTCTCAATAAAGCTTTATGGAAGGGCCGTGAGGTCATTTGTTATCTGGTTATGGTTGCTGCAATGATACAGCTGCCACAGGTCACAGTTCACAAATATCACAGGCTTTTATGAGGTTGAAATTGCAATACAACTTGATTGAGACATTGCAAGTCCTTGAACAACACTATCTGATATATATATATATATATATATATATAGTCTCTGCCGGTTGAAAATTGCTTCTCTGTCCATCCTTGTAATAACAACAACAACAAAAATTTCCTCAGATAATTCTACCTGTTATCCCTCCCAGGCAGAAATCTGGGAACTAACAAAAAGCTCCAGATAGGTGTTTGTTGTTGTTCTTTTAATTTGACATAAGAAGGGAAGAACTTGTTCCTGCTTGCTATCTGCAACCCTGTGGGCACATCACTGACTTTTTGGAAGACTGAACCTAGACAGTTCTCTAGATTTCTTCTGGCCAGAGGGCACAGTAAAGAAGCAACTTAAGTGGCTGCATGCAGGATGACACGGAGAGAGGAGAATGGAGAATGCATTGTCTAAATAACCTAAAGTCATGGGAAGCTAAGACAATGTTTCATCACATGGATGCAGAGATACTACTATATGATACCAAATCACCAAGGATCATGAGTTATATCATAGTTGGGACCATTCAGGACAAATCTTGGAGGCCAAGGCCTTATAGGACGACCTATAATTCAATTGGTAGAATTTTCCTTAGTTTACTCTGTAATTATCTCCAGATTATTGGTTTATATTCTAAATGGCCTTTAACCTCTCATATCCATTTCTCAGCTACCGCCTCTAAAACAATGTGGTGTTAAAACCTAATTGATTGCAAACCTTTATGTGTAATTTATCCTAGTAGCAAAAATATATGAAATTCTGATACTTATATTTGTATTTTTATAAATTATATACATATTTTACATATGTATGATTTTATTTATTACTATCTTCTACTATTTTATATTTATTACTATTTATATATAAGTACAATAATACAGATTATAAAGAGAATAAGAAAATGTAACTTTTCTTTTTTAAATTAATGTAATTTACATATTTTTTAATCTCCTAACAATAAATACAGCTGTTGCCCCTTATCTGTGGATTTGCTTTCTGTGATTTCAGTTACCTGTAGTCAACTGCAAACATTAAATGGAAAATATTAAATGGAAAATTCCAGAAATAAACAATTCATAAGTTTTAAATTGTGTGCCATTCTTAGTAGTGTGTTGAAATGTAATGCTGTCCCATTTTGTTCTGCCTGAGATGTAAATCATTCCTTTGTAGATACAGAACAATAAGGTATTTAGAGAGAGAGAGAGAGACTACATTCACATAACTTTTATTATAGTATATTGTTTTAATGTTCTATTTTATTACTAGTTATTAATTTCTTACTGTGCCTAATTTATAAATTAAACTTTAATTTAGGTTTGTATGCATAGGAGTGAACATAGTATATGTAGAATTTGGTACTGAGGTTTCAGACACCCCCTGGGGGGGTTTGGAATGTATCCCTCCCGCATAAGGGGGGACTACTGTAGCAAAATTCTAGCATATCCTGAGCATGTCCTTCTCTGGTCTAATTTTTCAGCCTCATTTGACACTAATACATTGCCTTTTCTTATTTATATTCAAGAAATACACAATTTGGTAAGATTCCTTAAAGGACTAACATGAGTACAAATACCAGTTGATACAGCTTTTACACTATATTAAATTCATTGCTTATACTCTTCTCTGACTCAACTGTAAGCATCTATTGTAATGGATTCTAGCCATTCCTTTCTCTTTCTTTCTGTCTTGTACCTTAGCTCATCAAATATAACACATTTTTATTTGCTACATTTGGCAAGAGAATTTCCTAGCACATAAATATATATTAACAGCCCACACGTGAACATAATTTAATGAGAATGCTTCAGTAATCATTTTATTAATACTTACATGTGATCTTTTATCATTAAAATAAATGGGGCTCCTCTAGTACCTAAAGAGCAGTAAAGTATCTATACAAGGTCAACAAAATGTGTGTGTGTGTGTGTGTGTGTGTGTGTGTGTGTGAAAAATCAGTGAACAACTAAACAATCATTAAAATAACCATTCAGATACATAATTGTACCTGCTCTGTGATTACATTTGTATTAAAGATATATGCAAAAATAGTGTATCATTGAATAATGAAACATTAAAATTAATATTTAGGACAATTATGTTTAAACATGTATTTTGACCAAATATCTTACTATCAGAAATTGTACAATTAATAATTTAATGAAATATCTGGACTGGTCAATTATATGGTTCAGCTTCTTAGGAGGGATTCTATAAAATTTGGACCACACACAATAAATGTGTTTACATAAATATTACGTAAACACATAAATCCCCTTGAGAACAATAAGTTTATGAGAAACAAATACATAGGTGGATCACTCACATAAAGTTCTCTGTCCTAAGGGAAGTTGAGAAATTTGTGAATTGGGAAATTAGATTAATGCAAATAATTTATTTTGACAGATTCATTCTCATTTGTAATTAAATTTTTTTTTTCTGTTACTGTAAGCCACCCATGTTTGTCTTTCTTTTTTATTCATATGTACATTGGCCAGCCCAGAAAGGGGACACAAAGGAAACGTGGGGCAAGAAAGACACTATTTGCTTACATTATTACTCTGTGTAGGTATAATGTGAACTTAAAAAGGGGGTGAGACATAGCAAGGTCATGACATCAAGTGACAAGGAGAACAAAGTTCTTTACCTTTGTCTAATTGTACTTAGAGATAATCAATCAAATTCAATATAGTATTGTTTATATATAAATATATCATTACTCTTTTAAAGTACCAGTGTCAAGTTAGCAGCATCACATAGTTAAGTAAAAGACATTGACCCTGCCTAAACTTTGACTATGTTTTTATTTTAAATAAATATCTTTACTCTATTGCCTTTAAAAGTCTTAATTATTCTCTGGTGTTTTATGGGGCATTAGAAGTACTTTTACATACATCACTTTTGATTATTTTTTTCTAAAGGAGTAATTTTTTTCCTGTTTCTTTTGCTTATTAAGAAGGGAAATTTTAATGACCAAAAAAGAAAAGAAAAAAAAATGATACCAGTTTCTTTTTTCATTGTTATTTGTGTGCCAGTTAAAATTCTTATTCTTGCAGAGCCCAGGTGAAAGAAAAAGAGTTCTGGATTTTGGTTTGGCTCACAAGCCCTGTGTGAATACAACTAAATGTTGAGTGGCGTTTAATACCTCAGTGCATCGTGTAATATCATTTTGTATTGTGATACGTAATCATGTGGCTCCTGCAAATAAAGAAGTAAAAAAATTTTCCCTTAAAATTTTGTTGACATTACTGTCACCTGCTGACAGTTTAGAAATAAAATAGGAACTAGTTTCACTTAATAGGAACTTGCTAGCACACCCAGAATATAAAACATGGTAGGCAATCATTTCTGAACACAGTAATTTTTGCTGCTGTTTTAGGTTCAGACACCCTCTGACACGCCTCCGAAATAAATGAGCAGGAAATGAAAGCAAGGTATGCTTCTTGGTAAGTGATCTGTTAACGTAGTAAGGGATACTATTTATATGTCAAAAAACAATTGTTCTATATTTAAACAGAGATAAAAACATAAGGAAATTAAGATATTTCAATAAAATAGAACATAAAATGGGTTACAAAAATGTTTCTATCTTGGAAATGTAGATTGAATGGAGGCAAATGTTTTATAACTTTATTTGGATTTGTCTTGTTTCATTTTTTAATTTTTATTATTTTTTTTATAGCTCTTAAATAAAGACAAAATGTTGTCCTAAAGTTCCCTAGAGTTCATCAGAGCTGTTTATATATCTTGAAGCTCCTTTAGTGGCAATTGTGTTCTTTTCGCACTCACCCACAACTTAGAGCCTAAGAAGGCTTCTTGGCATTTCACTGGTTGTTCTCAGGTTTGCTTTGCAGAGATTATCACAAAATGTGTAGTGGCATTCCTTTCGTGGGTATTTGTTGGTCATTTCTGATTTCTGTGACTCATAAGATCCTTTGTCATTAATAATAAACACCTAATGGTCCGGCACTGGTCTTGATACTGTTATAGTATGTTAGCTACTCCTGATATATTCTGGAGTAGCTCAAATATATAAATTGACTTGTCATCAAACTTAAATGAGAATGTTGGTAGTAAACTTTGCTATCTCAATGGACTCTGACACTATCCCTCCATCTCTTTTGTGGAATTGACGAATACATGTACTACCTCTGTTTCCCTGAAAATAAGACCTAGCCAGACCATCAGCTCTAATTCATCTTTTGGAGCAAAAATTAATATAAGACCAGGTGTTATTTTACTATAATATACGCATTATAATATACACAAAAGACACATTAGAGCTGATGGTCCAGCTAGGTCTTATTTTTGGAGAAACACAATATGTTCTTTCTGTTAGAAATGCTCAAGAATGCTTTTTATTTGCTTCTATAATTCTCATTTTTAGCTTTCCATGGATAGATCTTTTTCTCCACTCTACTAACTGACTTATTTTTACATTTTTGTTTTTTCATTATTAATTTTTATTGTGTTTTACACTCCAAGCTTTAGACATTTTTTTCAGTCACTTCTTTTCTTCTTTTACATGATTCTTCTCTTCCACCTCCCTCTATACTTGATTCTCTACTTCTTTACTTACATATACAGTGGTTTTTGTTGTTGTTGGAAAGTTGTATGTGATAGACACATTTTGATAGACAATAGCTTTATTTTTGCCTTACTTTTTTTTTTTTTAGTATTTTAAGGATATTCTGTTGACTTCATATTGCTCATGAAAAATTTGCTATAGATCTCATTTTACGTCTTGCCAATGATTGTTTTCAAAATCTCTTTATTTTTAGTTTCATGAAATTTCACTAAAATATGTTCAGCTATAAATTTTTTATTTATTTTTGCTACTTGAAATCTTTTATGCTTCTTTGTACTGAAAAATCTGTTTTTTATTCATTTCTGGTAAATTTTATCTCTGAAAATTTGTCTTCCCTTCATTATAATTATATGTTTTAGGAGGAAATCCTATTGGAGACATTTCATAGTTTAAATTCAGAAAAGAAAAGACAAAAGTAATTGCATTAAATCATCATTTAAAAACTCTACCTACAAACTTTGAAAAATATTTCATTTTTTAAAATAGTTTCAGATAAATACCTTGTCACTTGAAGAACATATATATATATATATATATATATACACATACATACATACATAGATATGGTGAAAAACATCTATATTTTATTTATTTATGGCCCTACTTTGCATTATATTTTTCTACATTTATTGAGGTATAATTGACAAAAATTGTATGTGTGTAGGTTGTAAAATTTGATGTGGTTTTTTAAAGTACACAAAATGATTATTTAATATACATATACATTGTGAAATGATTACTACAGTCAAGTTAATTAACACATCCATCACTTCACCAAATTTGCTAAGACAGTAGGTATGTCTTGCAAAAAGGAAAAAAAGGACACCATAGCCCATGACCCTAAATAATTAAAAATAATTGCATTTATTGTGTGGCTGTTATAGTTGTATAAGTCATAATGACAATATTCAGTGTTACCGAACTTTAATTAATAATTTCTTCTTCCTTCACATTTTGTAAACACATGAATATAATATGTTATAATTTTTTGAACTTATACTCCCAAGCAGCTGCTACTGCACTTTCAGGAAGAAGCTTCCTATTAGCAAAGGACCGTGTAGCATACTCCTATCCTCTAAGGCATTTCCTTCAAATATGAACGTATGCCTCTGAATACAAAATTCTGTCAAGTTGCAGACAATATTAGGAAAATACAGTCTGGGCTATTCAAGTGAAATAGGAATTATTAGGTTGGTGCAAAAATAATTGAAGTTTAAAAGGTTAAACATAGTTACAAAAACTGCAATTACTTTTGCACCGACCTAACACTGTGAGACTAGAGAAGGGTTGTCTTACTATAAACCTGATGTTCAATTAAGTGGAGTGGATAACTGAAAGGAGAATATAAATTTTAACATTATTTCCTATTTAAACTATTTTTTTATTTCCAAAATGAGATATCTTGACTTTTTTTTTTAAACAAAAACTACCTGACCAAGTTAAATCAAGTGATATATTTATAGATAATGCTTTATAAATGTTTTCAAATCTATTGTGAAATAAAATTTGAAAAATAATCCTCCATATCTGGAAAAGTTGAACATAACTTTTGATGTGAATGAAACTATTTTCTCTTTAAGAAATTTAGAAAAACTACTTAAGAAATGTTAAAAAGGTAATGGAGCACATTAACTCACATCATTCAATCTATAATTTGAGGAATGCAAAGTGTATCATTACCTATAATTTGCCAATGCTATTCTAGGTTGGGGAAAAAACAGAAAAATTACCACAAAGCTTGATAGTGTAATCCTTTAGAAAACGTATAGTCATCACACTAATAAAGACATTTAAAAGGTTTTCTTCTTTGACTGTGAAATTTAATTATATATGGCATCCTTCATAAAAAAACTTTTCAGTTAGAGCTTTTAGCCAATTGGCACTTTTAGTTCAATACAATCCACCTATAACATCCACTTTTTATTATTAAAATTATATTATTACTTGAAAGCTACAGATACTCAGTTTCAATTACTTAAGGAAACAAAAACACATGATTCTAGTCTACTTCTACTAAGTGTTGAACCCAAAATAAAGTTGTCACTTTTAGCTATAGTGAAGTCTATTTTCTCAGAACTCATCCAAATAATAACTTAGATTATTTCAGCAATTCACTCTAAAGAGAAACATCACACAGTTTTGTAGAAAATGAACATTTTTAATTCATTTTGTAGAAAATGACATTTTTTTAATGTCATTAAAAAAAGTATTTTAATGACATTCCAGCCTAGGTTAAACTCTATTTTGTAGGTATAAATAATGATAAAAAGTTATTTGCGCGTGTAAAAAACTATTTTTTCAGATCTATTACATTTAAGCTGATGACAGAGTCAATCATTCTGATAGATATGTTGTGCATTACATTGAGTTTTTATTTACATTTCTCCAATTACTATGAGATTAATCACCTTTTAATATATTTATTAACATTTACATATGTTCTTTTTTGACATACCCATTCAAAGTTTTACCCAGTTTTCTATGCCATTTTCTGTCTTTTTAAAAGAACTGATGTACTATCTATTCTGAGTACAAGTCATCTATGCCTTATGTGATCTCTAAATATCTTTCCAAAGTTTATAGTTTTCCTCTTTACTCTCAGTGCTATTTCTTCATCATTAGAAATTTCATTTTTCTATTATAATTAATCCTCTTTGTGTTCTACTTGAAAAACCTCAGGTTTAAGAAGATATTCTCCTATATTGCCATCTAGAACTGTTGTTATAATGTGGTAATGCTCTATTCTGTAATGTTTTATCAAGATAATGGGAGGCCATAGGAAACCCAAGGAATTCACTATTGTGTCATTCATTATGTCTGGAGCTTGAATTCCTTCTTCTTTCCACCTATCATAGTCTTCCTATGCTTGTTTGTGGCCAGGATGTTTTAGTTATACGGGGAAGGTCTGGAAGGAATAATCTATCTTGGTGAATCAGAAATCCTTCAGTAATTTTAAAAATTCATGTTTCTTTTTTTTCTGTTTTATTTGTACCTATGTCACCGAAATTTTGAGAGTTGTAACTTGAACTGTCTTATAAAGGAAGTATCTTGCCAATATTTCTTTCTTAATCATTTATCTCAAGATGTTCATGTTTTGTTACATTGAACTTAGTTGTGAAGTGATTGAATCAGCATAGCTCTGCTTCCTTAAACTCTGTTTTGGTCTATATGTATTATCATTTTTTAGAATTAATTTGCTTGCAATGAATATAATATGTTATGCTTTAGCATTCACATTCTATTTGCAGTAAAAAAAAGATCAATTGTCACTTTGTATAAAGAAATCTAATTCACTGAGCATCTAAAAATTTCATAAAATGAATCTATACATATTTAACATGGGTGCTACTGATTTTTCTACTTATTCTTACAATATGTATCCCTATAAGTCCCAACTATGGGAAACACCTCATAAACAGACCTTTTCTCTACATACTAACAGGCAGAATTGTTAAAAGCAAAACAACACAGCACTCAATAAAAAAATAAAATAAAAATAAATTACCGTTTAATTGCTATATGGCCAAAAAAAGACAAGCTTCTGACAAATGGAGTATTCCTTCATTCCAGGGAAAGTGACCACTAAGGATAGAAAATAGGTTACAAATATAATGCCATATCAGGCAACGATGGAGAATCAGATTAATTTTATTAAAATATAAAAAGAATTCATTATATAATAACACTGTGGTAAATATCATATAGAATTTATTTTATGATTAACAATCTATATTCATAAAATTCCTCCATGTTAATACTCGGTGCTGGAGAATTCTGCCTGACTGTCTGCGATCTGTTTTCAGATGAAGGTACTATAATCGACTGATAAAAACTTTAAAACAGAAATTGCAGCTGTTTTACATTTGTCCTATTTGAGTAAAAGTTATATTATAAATCTGCATAATTACATTCATTTCCACTATAGTGTGACTTTGTAGATAGTAGAGTCTTAAGTAATCATATGACACTTGAGCTTCTGCTTATAGAAATTTTGTATTAGTACTAGAATATCACAACACAAACAAAACAGTGGCACGGATGGCAATCTAAAAGCAATTCAATTTTAGATCAATCATGACTATTGGAGACATTGACAACATCTAATACCTGGAAGGAATTTGAAAGAAAAGGGAAGTTTCACCTTCCATGATGGTAATATCTGCAGACAACCAGCTATGCGTGAGCAGTGTCATATGTTTGGTTTTTATCTGCATTTCTGTTCAGCATTATATATATATATAATGTACTTAAGGAAATACTTAAGGAAATCCACACCAAAATATATGTACTTAAGGAAATACTTAAGGAAATCCACACCAAAATACATGATAATTAAATTTCTAAAGACTAAAGACAAATTTCTTGAAATTCACCAGAAAAAAAAAATGATACATTACTTATAAGAGAATACCAATTTATTCAGTTTCTTTGACATAATATTTCTCAAGTACTTAAAGAAAAAAACAACAACTATTAACTGAAAAGTATATATCAGGTGAAAATACCCTTTAGTAACACACGTGAAACAAAGGCTTTGGCATATAAAGGAAAAGTAAGAGAATTCGCTTCTATATCCATTCATCTATTGAAGGACATTTTGGTTGTTTCCATGTCCTGGCCACCGTAAACAAAGCTGCAGTGAACATTGGAGCACACGTGTCTTTATGTATAAATGTTTTCAGATTTTTTGGGTAGATACCCAGGACAGGGATTGCTGGGTCATATGGCAATTCTATTCGTAATTTTTTGAGGAACCTCCACACTGCTTCCATAACGGCTGCACCAGTCTGCATTTCCACCAACAGTGTAAGAGGGTTCCTTTTCCTCCACAGCCTCTCCAACACTTGTTACTATTTGTCTTATTGATGATAGCCATTCCAACTGGGGTGAGGTGATATTTCATTGTGGTTTTGATTTGCATTTCTCTGATGATTAGTGATGTTGAGCATTTTTTCATATGTCTATTTGCCATTTGTATGTCCTCTTTGGAGAAATGTCTCTTCAAGTCCTCTGCTTCTAGCAAACCTATCATTGAAAAATGGTTAAAGTGAAGAAGTCAACAAAAATAGTGGAATAGGAAACTCAATAATTCTCTTTACAAATACATCAAAAGATCAAGAGCCATAGAATCAACTTAGTTAGAACTCTGGAAGACAGTTGAAGGTTTACATCTGAATCAAGAAAAATAAAACTTTAGGAAAAGATTGTGGCATTTTTACTTACTCTTGCTCTACCTCCCTCCCCTGCATTGTGGTAGCTTGAAGATGGCACCTTTTGTTTCTAATGTAGGACCCGGTCCCTGATTCCAGAGAGACCAGAGCACAATTTATTCTCAAAGAATTACGTTGTCTGTTCTATCCTCTCTTGAGGCTGCCTGAAGGCTGACTCAAGGCACTTGTCTTTGTTTTGCCTAAATCAGATCTCACATAATGTGAAAAAGTGGTGGATACTCCTTAAAACCAGTTTAAGATAAATAACACAAAAATCTGCAGTTTTGGGGGCAAAGTATTGCGGTTGAAGCAAAATATAGAGCAACTAAAGTTAGAAAAACAAATCTGGGGACAGATTTTCTTTGGAAAATGAGAATTTAAAAGCTCCTATGACACTGGGGAATTTGGAAAGGCATTTGCCTGCCCCAAGCAGGGCACACATTCAGAAAACATTGAGAAGACACTAAGCTTTTACCTCTGGTGGATTGCCACCAGGAGAAAGTATAGTTGTAAACAGCCTGGATAAGCATGAAAGGAGCAGAGCAGTACAGAGACCATCTGCAAAGACAGAGAGTTCTCTCTCTCTTTTTCTCTTCGTCCTATTATTCAAAGAAATATCTGTCAAATAAATAGCTTAACATAAGCTGAAGGAAGATAACTCAGAGATGATACATGACAAGGAATATGGATTTTAGAAAAAATAGTTTTGAGGAGTCACTAAACAAATAGCTAGAGAAATGAATAAGAACTCTGAGGAAGAGGAAGAATCTAAATTTCAGAGTTCCACATCGTAACATTTAAAATGTCTGGTTTTGTAGCAAAGTATTACAAAGCATGTTAACAAAAGCACAATAATTTATGACCCATTTACAGAGGAAAGTAACAAAATATCCCTGAGGAAACACAGAAATTTAATTTACTAAATAAAAACTTTAAATTGACTATCTTAAATATGTTTAAAAATCTAAAGGAAATCATGGGCAAGAAGTAAAAGGAAACCAGAATGATGTATGAGCTGTGATCAAAGATACAATGAATGTTCAAAAAAAAAAAATTATTATAGTAAAAGACACCTTGCCATGAATCCCCCTCAAAATACTCTGTCTCACTTTGAGCACATTTATCCCATCGTTCTTGCCACTTTCTGAAGCAGTTATGGAAGTCCTCTTTCATGATTGTCTTCACTTCATCCTTCATTATGACAGCACTCCATGTCACACATCGTTTCTGTTACAGCAATTTCTGTCAAATAAAAACATTATGGTGTGTCCTCATGCAGCTTATTCAACAGATCTGGCACCATGCAACTTCTGGCTCTTCCCCAAAGTCAAAATAACCATAAAAGGAAAACATTTTGAATTGATTCAGAACATTGAAACAGTCACAACTAAAGACAGTCATGAAAGATTTTCTGAACTGCTTCAGAATGTGGCAAGGATGATGGGATAAATATGTTTGAAGCAAAGGGGAGTATTTTGAGGGGGATTAATAGCAATGTTGTCTTTTACAGTAATAATTTTTTTTATTTAAACATTCCCTGTATTTTTTTATCACATCATACATACAAAAAGAGAATATCAATAAAGACATAGAAATTATAAAAAGGGACAAATTAAATCAGGAGCTTGAAATTACAATAACTGAAATGAAAAACCCACTAGAGCCATCCCAATAACAGATTCGAGCAGGCAGAGGATAGCATCAATGAATTTGAAAACAGGTCAATTGAAATTATTCTTTATGAAGAGCAGAAAAAATAAAGAATGAAGAAAGTTAAACAGAACTTGAGAGACCTGTGAATGCATACCAAAATATGAATAATGGGAATCCCAGATATAAAAGAAAGAATTATGGGACAGAGGATATTTGAAATATTCTGGATATTTGAAATATAGTGGCTGAAACTTTCCAAATTTCATAGAACATATTAATCTATACAACCAAAAAACTCAACAAATCAGAAAAAATGAAACAAAGAAATCCACAAAAAGGCATATTGCAATCAAATTTTTGAACACCAAAGACAACATTTTCGAAAGTAGCAAGAGTGGAATGATTCCTCACGTTTAGGAAATACTCAATAAGATTAATAACAGACTTACAATTACCAACCCTGGCAACCAGAAGTGAGTAAATTACATTTTTAAGTGGTAGAGGAAAAAAAAAAAGTCAACAAACAATTCTATATTTGACAAAACTATCCTTCAATAATGAAGAGAAAACGAAGACATTTCTAGATAAAACAAAGGTGAGAGAGTTCAGCACTAGTGGACTTGCTCTACATGAAATGCTAAAGGTAGTTTTTCAGGCTGAAATGAAAGAACATTAGATAGTAACGCAAAACCATACAAACAAATAAAGAACCTGAGTAAAAGTAAATATGAGTAAATATAAATGCTGGTGCTATTGTATTTCTGGTTTGTAACTTCTTTTATTTCCTCTATTATTTAAAAAGAAAATGCATAAAACAATAATTATGAATCTATATTAGTGGGCTCATAGGTATAAAAATGTAATTTGTGACTATAAGAACATAAAGGGAGGATGGAACTATATGGAAGAAAGTTTTGTATGCTATTGAAACTAAGTAGGTATCAATTAAAACTAGGTCATAATAACTTTATGATGTTAACTCTAATCTCCATGTTTTCTATTAAGAAAATATCTTTAAAAATACCAAAGGAAATGAGAAGGGATGCTAAATAGTGCACCACAAAAACTTTAAAAAAGATAATGATGGAAGAAAAGAAGGACCAAAATAAGGTGAAAGACATATAGAAAACAAACAGCAAAGTGACACAAGTTAAGTTCTTCCTTTATATTAATTACTTTAAATGTAAATAGATTAAAGTCTACAATCAAAAGGAAGAGATTGACAAAATGGATTTAAAAAAAAACTTGTCCTATACATATTGTCTACAATGATTAACTTCATATCCAAAAACAAGAATAAATTAAAAGTGCAAATGTGAAAAATATCCCATGCAAATAGTAACAAAAAGACACCAGAAGTGGCTATACTAATATCAGATAAAATGGATTTTAAGTAAAAACGGTTACAAGAACCCAAGCCATATATTACATATCGATAAAAAGGTCAATCCATGAAGCTGTAACACTTATAATCATATATGCACCAAACAATAGAGCTCCAAAATATATGAAGCAAATATTAACAGAATTTAAAAGGTAAACAGGCAGTTCTATAATAATAGTTGGAATTTTCAATATCACAATTTCAATAACGGGTAGAACATCTAGACAGAAGATCAGTAAGGAAATACAGAACTTGAACAACTATACAAGTTTACTATATGTATAGAACACTTCACCCAACAGAAGCAGAATACACATTGTTTTTAAATGCATATGGAACATTTTCCAGGATAGACCTTATGTCAGGTCATAAAACAAGTCTCAATGGTTTTAAAAAAATTTAGGCATACAAAGTATTTTCTCTGATCAAATAAGTGATTTGAATAAACATTTCTCAAAAAAAGCAGTACCAATGATCAATAAACACATGAAAAGATGGTCAGTATCATAACTCATTACAAAAAGCAAATCAAAATTACAATGAGAGACTACCCACAATGATGGCTATAATAAAAAAAATGACAGAATAACAAGTTTTTTATTAGAATGTGGAGAATTTGAAACCTTCATACATTGCTGGTGGGGATTTAAAATGGTGAATCTGCTTTCAAAAATAATTTGGTAATCTCTTAAAATGTTAACAATAGAATTACTACATGACCCAGCAATATTATTTCTACATGTGTACTCAAGAGAAATGAAAACCTATGTCCACACAGAAGCTTTTAGGTAAATGTCACAGCAGCATTATTAATAAAAGCAAGAAAAGTAGAAACAATCCAAATATTTATCAACTGTTGAATGGATAAATAACATGTAATATATCCATACAATGGAATAGTATTTGACCATAAAAAAGGATGAGGTAGTGATTCATGCCACAGCAAGGGTGAAACTTGCTGTGCTAAATAAAAGAAACCGGTCACAAAAATCTACACATTGTATGCCATTCATAAGAACCATCCAGAGTAGACAAATTTATAGAAATAGAAAGTGGAGTACTGGTGCTTAGGTCTGAGGTTTGAGGAGTGGGGGGAATGGAGAGTGGTTGTGAATCAGTATGGTGTTTTTTGGAGATGGTAAAAATGTTTAAAAAAAATTGAGATGATGTTTGTGCAACTCTATGAAATCTACTAACGCCCTAGATTGTAGACTTGATGTAGATGGATTTTATGACATTTGAATTATATCTCAATACAGCTATTTTAAAAAAAAAAGAAACAACATTAAGAACTCAATCATGGAAATGAATTTGACTAATTAAAGGTTATTTTTCTTTGTGTGGGGTATAAAAAAGGAATTTTACCTTGTAACTGCTGAATAGAAGTAATATAGTTTACTTCTTTGTTTTTTGTAACAGGTGTTTATTTAAAGTCCATTTATTTGATATTAGTATAGCCACTTCTGCTGTCTTTTTGTTACTATTTACATGGAATATGTTTTCTACCTATGTATTTTTAATTTCTTCATCTAATCATTAGATGAAAGGGCCTGCAAAAAGAGTTGTTAGAGGTATGGCTGGGCTCTGCTGCTTGATTTACATAACTTTGGGTGATTGCTTAAAATTTTCAAACTCTCAATTTTGTTTATATATTCCAATTATATGATTTATGCATTTTGACTGGATTGGACTGACCTCATCACTGCTATCTGTCTTGTTAGATTATCACTTGTTGGGTGGTAGATATATATATCGATTAAGTCATTTCTCAAAGAACTAATCAACATATCTTCTTCCACACTATATAAATCGCTTTGCCTACCTCTGGGATCTCAGAAATCCTCTTTTCTCTATTCCATCTGCTAATATCTGAAATATGCCTAGCTGAATCTTGAAATATGGATATTAAAATGGAGAAAATTATTTAAATTTGGTTGGCATCAACTATGTGGTTCAAGAGTACTATACAAATAAAGTAAAACAGGACAATTCTCTAAAAGAGCAAAGCAACTTTTTTATTTGACAAATGAACTTATAAAACAATCAACTTTCCTTTCTTATGAAGATTGAGCCATGTGATGGCAGTATCATATTGCCGCTTTCATAATTATTTCCTTTATTCTTTGTGGTAATATAAACTAATAAAGCTTTGCTCTTAGGTTGACAACACCCAATGCAGATTGAATTCTGTAAACATATTAAGTTTTTATTTATCATTACATTACATTTATAAATGGCCATTTTCTGCTCATTGTAGGGTCACAAATAGATAAGGAATAAACATCATTGTCATTGCTGGAATAGACATAAAAATATCATCTTTAAAGATATCTTCTAGGAAACACTACTCTTATAAAGCAGATGTATAGTAAAACACATTTAAAGTTTTACACATAAATACAAAATTTTATGTTTACTTTTGTAATTTATTACAATTCTTGATTTTTGAAAAATTTGACAGGTATGAAGAGTTTACTCCACCAAAAACATTCTCTCTCCTTCTCTTTTTCTTTATTTCCAAAAATGAAAGGTCATATTATAATTCTAGATATAAATTATATAATTCATATAAAATAAATATTACTGTTATGCGTAGTATTTTCATGAATTCCACAAATGCATGTGTAGTTGTGATGTTTAATTTTATCATTTTTGCAGGTATTGGAGAATTTGGCAGGAGAATATAACAGAACTTCTGAAGAAGCTTTTCTAAACTATATTTAGCATGCTCTCATTCTGCTATTTCAAATGAGGTGAGTTCAGGGATATCATTTGAAAACTTACACGTTTTGAAAGCATCTCCCTGTTGATGTTCCCCTGACATGAATGGACAGTTATAAACTAAAGATGTTTTGATATCTGTTTCATACTTGTGTTTCTATAGCAAAACATTCTTAGGATATAAAATTGTATTAATAGTATCCTTAATACTCATAACAAAGAATAAAATAAGGATTATGATCCTCATTTTATATGCGTGGAAAGTGGGACTAAGGAAGTTGTATAGTTAGCTCTCTCAGTCTTTATGGTCCTCTTTTTTTTTCTTATCCGTTGTCTATTTTTCTTTCCTTTTTTGTTCCTCTGCTACTTTTTCTTTTCTTTTTTCTCCTTCCCCTTTTCTCCTTTCTTTTTCTTTTTTCTTTTTTTTCTTTTTTTGCCCTATTGAACTCTTACAATTTTTCCAGGCACTAGGCTGATTCCTTTTCAAACTTTCTTCCTTATAATCCTCAAAACTTTTTTTGAAGAAGGCAGTACTATTAAGTACACTGATAGATATACTGATTCAAAGAAAGTTTAGAGAATTGGTCAAGATCATAGATTTAGTAAATGGCAGGAAGAGATGATGTTCATCATCTCTTTTGTTCATCAGTCACTTTGGTCAGACCCCAAGGCCTACGGTTTTAGTATTATAGCACTTCTCTCAGGTAGTTGATTTTCTCATGAGCATGCTGCTTCATTAACTTATGAAATGCTTATGTTCTTATGCACACTCAAACATGGATCAATTACAACCACTCGTCTGTTTTCTGTTCCTATTGATTAATGTTGCATTTTCTAGAATTTCATATAAATGCAGAGTAAGTACATGTTTCTGAATGGCTTCTTTGGTTCAGCATAATGTTTTTGATTTCCACTCTTGTTGATATACCAGTACATTTTCCATTGTATTGCTGAGTAGTATTCCATTATAGTGTATGCAACTGTTTGTTTATATATTTACCTGATGATGGTCATTTGGGTTGTTTCCAATTTTAGCCTATTGTGAATTAAGTTGCTATGGCCATGCGTATCCTATCTAAGGGTTTGTGGGGAACAGGTGTTGCATTTCTTTTGGGAAAATATCAATGAGTGGACTTGCTGGATCTTATTTATGTGTTCAACTTTATAAGAAACTGTCAAATTGATTTCCAAATGGTTGTAGGGCTTTACATTTCCCATAGCAATGAATTGCAGTTACGGGTGTTCAATATCGTTGCCAGCACTTGGTATTTAGTCTTTTTACTAATAGTCGTTCTCGTGGGTGTGTACTATTAATATACAATTCTCTGATTAAAATTTTTCAACATATTTTATGTCTTTATAGACCATTTGTTTATAATTTATTTGGTATTTGTTCAAATCTTTTGTCCAATTGTAATTAGGTTGTCTTATACAGTTCCAGTGTTAGTTATTCAGTATAAAAGTCCTTTGTCAGGTATATCTTGTGACTATTTTTCAAGCTATTTATTATCTTTTCATTTACTTAATGATGTCTTTCAAAGAACAGTGAGGTTTTTGTTTTGATATATTTCATTTATCAATATTTTGAAATGAATACTACTTTGGAGTCCTATGTAAGAATATTTGCCAAATTTACATGGCAAATTAATTTTTTCAACTTTCTCCTTCTTTCTTTTAGAAATTTTAAAGTTTCAGCTTTTATTTTTAGGTTTATGATTCATTTCCAATTTTATTTTGTGGAGGTGTAGGCATTAATTTTATGTTTTTCTCACAGAAATGGTAGTTCCAGGGTCATTTATTTATTTTAATATCTTTTCCCAGTTAAAATTCAGTTAACTATATGTATGTGTGTGTGTGTGTGTATATATATATATATATATATATATATATATATATATATATATATATGTATATATGTATATATATGTATATATATATCATAATATGTATATTGTTTTTGATCTATATTTCTTTCCTTATGCAAATATCACACTGTTTTGATAACTGCAGTATTTGAGTAAGAGTAGAAAGCAGGTAGTTGGAGTCACAAACTATGTTTGCTCTTTTCAAACTTTTTCTTGTTTACTATAGGTTCTTTAATTTCTATATGAATTTTCAATATGTCTATAGAGAAACTTGCTGGAATGTGTATTGAGATTGTTTTGAATCTACACATCAATTTGACAATACTGTAATCTTTGCAATATCGATTCATTAAAAACATAAACAAGCTGTATCTTTCAATTTATTTAGTCCTTTTATTTTTTTCTTAGCAGTGTTTTATAGTTTTCAATACACAGTGTTGGAAATACTTTTTAAAACTTTTCTGAGTATTTTTATGATGCTCTTCAAAATTGTGTTTATATTCTTGAATTTTGTTTATAATATTTTGGCTAATCTATAGAAACAAATACATATTTTTGTAGGTTGATACTGCATATTGAAACTATGCAAAATTGACCTTTTAATACTTGTAGCTTCTTTGTAGATTTTTTATAACAATTTTTATATGTTGTTTTGTCATATGCAAATAAACAGATTTTCTTTTCTCTTACCAATTAGTATGACTTTCATTTCTTTTTTTTTCCTTTATCTTAATTATCTGGCTAAGAACTCTAGTACAATATTGAATAGTAGTGGTGAAATCACATATTTCTGCCTTCTGATTTTAGGAGGAAAGCATTCAGTCATTTTCAGTTAAGCATGCTGTTAATAGCTGTATTTTTCATAAATGCCTTTTATGAAGTTAAGAAAAAACACTTTTTTTTAATTTGCCAAGATATTTTATCATGAATCACTCTAGAATTTGTCAAATTTTTTCTCTGTACATATTTTCTCTGTACATATTGTTTATTTCCTTTATTCTGTAAATATGGTAAATTACATGTTTTTTTTTCTAATATTAAATCAAACTCAAATTCCTGGGATAAAATCCACTTTGTCATCATTGATTATAATTCTTACGTATTACTAGATTCCATTTATTAATATGTGCTTAAACACTTTTAGATCTGTGTTAAAGTGAGATAGTGATTTGTAGTGTTCTCATAACATATAGAAGTGTATAAATCCAAACTAGATTGGTCTAACAAAATGATCAGGAAGTATTGCTTCCCATTTGTTTTCTGAAACATTTTTTGCGGGATTGATATTACTTTTATTTTTAAATGTTTGAGAGAATTAGTCAATGGAATCATCTTGGCTTGGGATTTGTTTTTTATGACTTAAATAATACTTCAAATTATTTGATAACATCATCAAATTGATTGGCATATTATTGTTCTAATGTTTTCTTAGTATACTTTTAAAGTATGAATTATTTATAGTATTGTTTCTTTTTAATCCTGATTTTATACTTTTTTTTTACTGTCTTTATACTTCTTTCTTAATTAGTCTATCTTGTATTTTATAAGTTATATTGATCTATTCAAAGAACCATCGTTTGTTTTTGTTGATATCTTCTCCTTTGTGACTTCTTTGTTTTATTAATTTTAACCCTCATCTTTATTATCCACCTTCCTTCTACTTACTTTGGGTTTTATTTTCTCTTCTTTATCCTAGTTTTTTTGTTTTGTTTTTGTTTGTTTGTTCTTTTAGGTAGAAGCTCAGATATTGACTTGAGTTTTGTTTTTTGTTTTTATCTATTCAAATATTTAGGGCTATAAATTCTCTTCTAAGTATTGCTTTTATCAGCATTCCACAAATTTTCATATCATGTTTTCATTTTCATTTATTTCAAACTATTTTCTAATTTTACTTCCAATTCATTTTTTGACACATGATATTTAGTAATGTATTTTTTATTTTGCACACATTTGAATATTTTTCATATTTATTTTTGGTTTTGATGTTTGGTTTACTTTTATGGTCATCTGAGATATACTGTATGATTCCAATTCTTTATAATGTACTGAAACATGTTGAGTCTATTAAATAATG